>NC_046154.1:108255148-108480148 GCF_011064425.1 Rattus rattus | reverse complement strand
TTACGCTTTTTTTTTTAATCTTACTTAAGGTATAGTTTTTTTATATCATAAGAATCAACTGTTTTCAACGTGGAATGTACAGGAGTTTAGTAAATTTATAGAATTGCACAGTCATTACCATACCCCAAATTTACAACAGTTCCAGCATTCCAATAAGATGCCTCCTCATATCTGTTTTTACCTAAAATCGTAATGATATGGTTAGGGTTGCCTGTAGGCTGAGTAGTTAAAAGTAAGGTGAAGACCCAAGCTGAGGCAGGGGAGTAGATTTGTACGTGAACACATTGAAGGAAAGTGAACTCGGGGAACATAAAGAAAGGTCAAAGGTTGTGAATGGTTCACACGTGTACCATGATGCTGGGACACGAGTTACTACATGACTGGCACAAAGTGTAGAAGCTTCTGTTTCCCAGCATGCCCTGTACTTAACACTATGTCTTGGGCTTTTATTTATCAGCAAATATTTGATTGGAATTGAACTAACTTGAAACAACGCAGTATTTGGTGGAGAGAAAATACTTTATCATGGATGTTTGTCACTTAGCATCTTTTCCCAGCGGTCACAACCCTTGATGCAATCTTTCAGGTGACTAACCCATCCTTCCACAGGTTTCCTTATATGAATGATAATTCCAGGAGTCTGGGAAGCCATGAAATTGGAGTGTTTCTCCTTCCCACCTGAGCACACCTACAGACAAAGTCAGGAAGACTGGTTAGACTTCATCTGTGCCCCACCCCCGCCTGCTGTCCTGACCCCATCAGGTCCAACCTGCCACAGAGTAGATACTGTGCTCCAGAAACACCCTGTCCCTGCTTTGCCACGAGCCAGTCATCCATCCTGTATGTGCACGTGTCTTTTAAATACTCAGAACTGGTTTCTGTGGCTCGTAACCAAGCACTCTCTTTCATGTACTATAAAAAGTACAGAAAGTCATTGATGGCTTCCACAAGGCAGTGTGGGGGAGGGGAGATCGCAAGGATAAAAAACATGTGACTATCAAGATTATTTCTAGCAGAAAAGGAAGAGAAGTCAAATTTGGGCCTTAAGGTTTTTAAAGTCATCTGACAAGTCTTGGAACACGCTATCGATGAAAATAAATAGTTTTATGATCTGGGGTGGAAGGTTCAGCTACAGGTGAGCCACCCTACTTTGCCTCAGCTAACTTGGTGATCCAAACGATTTCAGCTCATATAGAAATTTAAGTGAGCACTGGGTTCTGTTAAACGTGCAATGAAATTAAACATTAAATATTCCATATTTTTTACATTTTTAAAAGTAAACCCCTTTGTAAATTTAACTAAAATTCTATCAGTGTCCTAAGAAAGTTCGATTGCTTTGAATATAAATATAACTTTGTGAATAAGTTTCTGGTTAGAGACAAACAAGAAATTTATCCTATAAGACTTATTCCTTTAAATGTCTTGTAACTATGAGAAGCTGTTTTGAGTCATTTCAATTTTTAACATAATCTTCCGATTGCTGTGATATGATATTATCTCAGAAACCATATATATATGCTATCATAGCCTTTAAGTCATATGTTTTTCTTTTTTTAAATTTTGGCTTGGGATAAGGAAAAGAAAAACCAGTAAAATTAGACCCTCTGAGCTAAAGAATTCTGACATTATGTCGTAAATAACACTAAATTTTAAAATTCTTTAGAACTATAATACATGTCCAGATTTAGCCTGCAACCTTATTTGGTACTCTCTAAATACTGGCCAGTTTTATACCTTGTGTTTCTATGCAAAAGGGTCGTGGTCATTTGAACTTTCACCCAGATAGGCTAAGAAAATTGATTGCATGTTTCTTAAAAATATATCAACAGGGCAGACTATTTTAAGACCGAACATATGAGAATGAATAATTTTCACATCCGTTTTCGCTTTGCTGAGAGAACAGCTACCACGGCTTGTCGAACAGTCAGTGTCACGGCTCAACCTCACTCACGTTCCGCCTGGGCACGTGACTCAGTCTTTGTCAAACCCTGCTTCCTGCTGCACCAGAGCGCCTAGGCTACATGAGTCGGCTATACTAGGAGCCGGGAGGCTTTAATGCAGTCTTACACACCCAGGGTTCAAGAGTTCTCTTCTGTCCAGGGCTGAATTATTAAAATGGTCATTTTTCAGAAGTCGTGGATCATGAAATGACTGCGCACCAAAATAAGAAATAAACTAAATGGAAGAGTGGAGAACCCTTCAAGCAAAGAGCAGATTCATAAATGGCCCAGAGTAGCATCATAATGCTAAATGCCAACTTCGTGGCTCGATATGCAATTTACTGTGGTGAAGGGACGAGGCGGGAGACAGATGTCAGACAGAGTGGGGACGGAGTAAATGTGCTAATACATGAAAGTCATTTATGAATTTCCGTGCTGCTTGTCACCGAATAACGGTTCTAATCACTCGATAGATAGGAGTTCCATTACTGCTACTTCGAACTGATGCTTCCTCAAATTGCACACACACACACACACACACACACACACACACACACACGCTTGCCCACTTGCACAAGTGTGTCTAGTGTGTCTGATGTGGGGTTTTTTTAGAAGGGAATTCTGCACCCACCTCCAAGGCCACCTGCCCTGCTAAAGCCGCCAGGCACAACACAGTCCTCAGATAACAAGCAATGGAGTCATATCACACACTAATGCTAAGGTAATTCTCTTAGCATTTCAAAGACTGAGAACCTGAGCCAAGCACCGGAACAGATTAGGAGAATTTTCTTGCTGGTGCCTCCCATTGCCCTCTCAGAATGGAAATGTGTCACCATAGTTCAGTTTCCTGAGGTCACAAAGATAAGACGGTATCTACTTTGATTTCAAACAGCATCGTTTATAGATGAAAGAAGTCCCCTCCATAAAATTAAACAGCTTTTCAAAAAGCCTCTCACCACAGTGAGTAATAATTTATGCTTGGTGAACAGGAAAATATGCTGAATTTATGCATTTTGTTGTGTGTGGGGGGGCCGACGATCAAAAGGGCAAACTGATAAAGAAATAAAATTGAGGGAGGGTAACTTACTGGCATTTGCCAATCTAATATAAAAGGCTTTTATAACTCTTCCTCGTTTCAGGCAAAGAAAATTAATTTTGAAAGTGGCAAAACAGAAAATTCCTATTATTTTCAAAGCCGTGGTAGCTGACATTTTACCACATAGATAATTCTAGGAGCTGGCTTTCCCTTTGTCCTCTGAGATAAATGTTGCTCCGTTTTTGACCCCTAATCAAAAAATTATTCACAGTAGACAATCTCTGATGATGAAACAAGAGTCTGACTGGGTTTTACCCAGTCATATCTTACAAACACCAAAGAGCAGAACAGCCACCATTTCCGTTCTGTTCTGGGTTTTTTGTTTGTTGTTTTTTTGTTTTTTTATCAACCAAGAAATACGTAGTTTCTACTGTTACTATTTCTGAGTGAGGTTTTATTTTCTCATCCATTTTCAGGATACACTGTAAGGCATGACACTCATCCAGTGCTCTCTCCCCGGGAGTTGCTGAAACTCCTTACATTTAAATAATCGTTCAGAGAACATCTGTAATTTTCTGCTTCGTGTGGCAAACAGGACATTAGGTACAGTGTGAAGTTTGGGAAATTAACTGGAATTAAAGCTCAGGAAAAATATGTCTTAGCTCATGAGACACGCTTTGGCTTTCTACCATATCAGAGAATGAAGTCTTTATCATAAATTAAAACAGTCGCATGAAGATTTGGGAATCGTAAGGGTAGAAACAGTCTGAAGCTTAGACTTGACAACTTAAATGTATTTAAGCACGTCCCAAAAACTATAGTTGAAAAACCTTAGCAACATTGCTTATGGCTCAGTTATTTTTTTAAAAAAAACAACTGTAATTTAACCATAAAATTGCTAAGTTTTGGAGGCAAGGCTTCTTTGAGCCTACTTTCCTAAATTTAAGTTTGAAAGACTCCAGGGAATGCTGTGCACTGAGAATTCTTGATGGTGATTAAGTTATACCTCAAATACAGAAAAACCTACATTGAGGCAAACATCTACAATCACAAAAATTCTAAGAAGCCAGGAAAACCCCACAGTGGAAAATTTTGCTTTTGTTTTTGTTTTTTAATTGGACCATATGGAAGAGAAGGACCCACACACACACACACCCCACCCTCCGTGTAGCATGACTCCTCTGGCCTGAGGATTCTTTGAATTTTCCTCTCCTTAAACCATATCTCCAATTACAATTGTAGTAGCCAATGGCTAGTGGAGACTTTGTGGGGACCAGTCTACCTGTGTGTGTGTGTGTGTGTGTGTGTGTGTGTGTGTGTGAGAGAGAGAGAGAGAGAGAGAGAGAGAGAGAGAGGAGAGAGAAATGGGAAACATCACAATGAAAATTCCCAGCCATAAAGAAGAAGGAAGTTTATGTTGTTTACAGAAAAATAGATAAAACTAGGGATGATCATATCAAGCAACTTAAGCCAGTCCCAGAAAGACAAACATATATGTTTTCTCTCATTTGTGCTCCCTTAATTTCATATCATAATATACAATCATGTATTTGTATGTATGTATGTATGTGTGTGTGTGTGTGTGTGTGTATGTATGTATGTGTTAATTGAAAATGGAACTAAAATTGTCTAGGAAGTCAGACACGATTATGGTAGCAGTTCAGAAAAAGGAAGGTGGGGGAACCAGTCAAGGGTGTGGGGAATGTACTTAATATATAGTATACACGGGTAATAAAATTAAAATATGTATATAAAAGACCAGCCCCAGGAAGATTAGCTCTCAGGAGGAGATGTGCCCTCTGCGCATGTGGAGGCTGTAGGCAGCACAGTTGATTCCATCACATGGTAATTTCAAGCCGGGAGGCAGCCTGGAATGCCAATGAAATAGTTCCAAAGTACCACCCAATCAAGGTTTCCCACGTCCTCCGGAGACTCGGTTGTCACTACTGATTGGTAAGCTAAAAAGTCAAAGGAGTCTTTTCTATGCGTATAATCATTTCATGTACGATGGTAACCGAAGTACGAGATCTGCTCAAATACTTTCTTTCCTTGAGCTTGGTCCCTCGGGCGGGCGTCAGAGAAATCCCCAATTCAGGAGCTTTCTTAGGTTGTACCTTGAGTTCACTGTGAGGAATTGGTGGAAAGATCTGGCCTGAGAGTCCGTGCTGGATTCTCGGTTTACCCATCAATCTCGACACTGACACTTGACTCTCCGCCCACTCCCACCATTTTCTTCACACACAGAGAGGAAGCGCTGCTGTACCAGAAATCCCGGGCTTTGGATCAAGCACATTTGGATTTAAATTTCAGCAACTGGATCCAAACACATCAGAGTGCAAGATCCTTGAATAAATTATCCCTTTTGCTGAGCCCCTTTTCTCAATTACAATGATGGCAACCGAATGCCAGCACTCACTCCTTGTCAGGCACATGGTACAGAGATGGAGACGGTTGCTGTTACTGTCCTTACATTCCCAGAGATCCTGAGCAAAAGTAAAATGAGGTAATATCTGCTGAGAATCTGACCCATTAGTGAAAGCCCCACAAGCGTTAGTTCCTTTCCCTGAGGGAAGCATTAAGACCCACCTGAGTTACCATAGGTTTCAGGTAAAATTTAGGAACTAAATCCAGGGAGTTTTCCTGCAGTGGCCTAATACCAAATACCCTGGCTGCACCAACCTCATCCAGGGAACCATTGGAATACCTTTCAGTCTCCTTCCTCCCCATGGTGCTCCCAGTTTTGTCCAGTCTTCCCCCTTTGGCCTTCTTTTTCCTTATGCTGGGATTATTATTTTTTTATTAATCATTCCGTTTGTTTACATCTCAAATGATATTCCACTTCCCACTGGATATACCCCTCCACCAACCCCCATCCGACATCCGCCCTCCCCACTCCCCTTTGCCTGTATGAAAGTGCTTACCCACCCACCCACACTCTTCTTCCACCCCACCGCTCCAGCATCCCCTACGCTGTGGCATCAATCCTCCTGGACCAAGGGCCTCCCCTCCCTTGCTGTCAGGCTACATATGCATCTGGAGCCATGGATCCCTCCAAGTACACTCCTTGGTTGGTGGTCTAGACTCCGGGAGAACTGCGTGGTCAGGCCAGTCTATGTTGTTCTTCCAATGGGGTTGCGATCCCCCTCCAGTCCTTCCGCCAGCTCCCCGACTAGGTTCCCTGAGCTCCATCTGATGGTTGGCTCTAAGCATTCACATTGGCATTGGTCAGTTGCTGGCCCGACTTCCTCAGAATCTTCCACACTCGCTTCCTGTCAGCAAGTGCCTCTTGACCACGGCAACAGTGTCAGGTTTGGTGTCTGCAGACATGACGGCTCCCCTAGGTGGGGCAGTCCCTGGTTGGCCCTTCCTTCAGTCTCTGTTCCATTTTTTGTCCCTGTTCTTCCTTTGGACAGGAACATTTCTGGATTAAAAACTTTGAGATGGGTGAGTGGTCCCATCCCGCCACCAGAGGCCATGCCTATTTACTGGAGGTGGTCTCAACAGGTTCTATCCCCCCTTCTCTGCACATTTAGGCTAAAGTCATCCTGACTAGATCCTGTGAGCCTCACGTTTCCCTGGTGCCTGGGACCCTCTGGTGGCAATCCCCAGTTCCTCATTCCCCCTGCTACATATTTTTGTTTGATTTCCTGACCCTTTATACCTCTCTCACATCTCCTCCAGTTCTTGATACTGCCACCCTTAATTCCTTCCCCTCCTCCCTCGCTCCCCGGGCCCCCTTTCCCTCCACCTCCCACAATTGTCCTGTTCCCCGCTCAGTACAGGACTGAAGTATCCACACCCTGGTCTTCCTTCTATGCTTCATATGGTCTGTGGGTTATTATATGGGCATTGTGAGCTTTGGGCTAATATTCACTTATCAGTGAGTATTAGCATGAGTACATATAGCATGTATATTCTTTTGTGCCTGGGTTACCTCATTCAGATGATATTTTCTAGTTCCTTCCATTTGCCTACGAATTTCATGAAGTCATTATTTTTAACCGCTGAGTAGTATTCCATTCTGTAAATGTACCACATTTTTTGTTTCCATTCCTCTGTTGAAGGACATCTGGGTTGTTTTCAGCTTCTGGCTATTATAAATAAGGCTGCTATGAACATAGTGGAGCACGTGTCCTTGTTTTATGTTGGAGCATCTTTTGAGTATATACCCAGGAGTGGTATAGCTGAGTCCTCGGGTAGCAATATGTTCAATTTTCTTAGGAACTGCCAGACTGATTTCCAAAGTGGTTTTACCAGCTTGCAGTCCCACCAGCAATGGAGGAGTGTTCCTCTTTCTCCACATTCTCACCAGCATCTGTTGTCATCTGAGTTTTTGATCTTAGCCATTTTGACTGGTGTGAGGTGGAATCTCAGGGTCGATTTGATTTGCACTTCTCTGATGACTGAGGATGTTGAACATTTCTTTAAGTGCTTCTCAGCCATTCGAGATTCCTTAGTTGAGAATTCTCTATTTAGTTCTGCACTCCACTTTTTAATAGGGTTATTTGGTTCTCTGGAGTCTACCCTCTTGAGTTTTTTGTATATTTTGGGTATTAGCCCTGTTTATCCCAGTTGCGTCCAGCTTCTAGGCAGGCTCTCAAGCCCTGTTTGTCACTCACTGGTGTTTGTTTGTTTGTTTGTTTTTCTTCCTCTATGCTTTTCTCTCATCTTCTTAGGAGGCTCCAGATTTATAGAAACAAAGAAAACACACTTGCATTTACATCTATTGTCTTCCTCAAATTGAGCACTTTTACAGTGCAGAAATGGGGAAGGAATGTTTTACCAGGAAGAATTAAAGCTATTATTCCACAAATGAGATAAGCAACCAAAACAAGAATGTGAATAATATCTTATCTCCCTAACTAGTTTTGTTGCCTGAATTTTCTAGACAATAAAGCTATATGGGAAACTGTCAGTGAAATATATTCTCCCTGCCTTGATTTGGGAAGAAGACAACTTAGAAAGCAACGCCTCCTTGGGAAATACTATAAGGCATAAATAAATAAGTACAAAATACATAAATATTCAGATTTCAAAAACACTAAAAATTGTAACAATAATGCTAATATAATGAGTGTAATTTGTCAAGAATATTCAGACCCTGAATGTAACACTGAGGAAAAATGAGTGTTTTCCTCTTTCCTCATGTCCAGAAGACCAAACCATGCATGACGTTTTACAACATGGCTGCTGATGTTTCCCTTCAGGGAACCATTAACCCCATCCTTCCATCTGATGCATACTCCTCATCGAAATCAGAAACCGCTGAAAACCTAAAAAGGCCATTAGTGATATTGGATAGTTTATTAGATTATAAGATAATATTGAAATTGCTAGGGATCATTTATTTCCAGCAGTGAATTAAAGAGACTCAAACTAAACTGGGGATAGCTTGGGTAGCTAACAATTCTACTGGCTGAGCGTCAATGCCTGTTTTGAAAAATCAAGTCATTAACTCTTCAAAGACAACTAAATGCAAACCGGACCAACTCAATTGTATGGTAAGGTAAAGACATAGACACAGAAAGCAATCATGTGTTTAGACTGGGAGATGGCAGGGAAATGTATATGAATAATATGCTAAAATAATGACCGCCATACTTGCAATTGGCTTAGAAGTAGAAGGGTTAGGAATGATGAGAATGAATGTGTAAGGCTGAGAGACAGCAATGTGCAGCAGGATTCTCCTGCTAAGGACATGCCTCACTATCTCAGTATGCTCTCTCTATAATGTTAATGCCAGTCATACAGCCTATGACAATCTGTCCCTGGGAATGCATGCTCCCCAAAATAATACTATAACACAGTCACACACACACACACACACACACACACACACACACACACACACACACACACACTAGCATCACTCCTGTCCCACTTGGACCAACTTGCCAGCGACCCATTACAATACACAAAAGAACTCCATTGTGTATTTCTATCATCTGTTTTGATGTGAGCTCATGATTGGGAAGAAGGCAGCTAAGTCAATTGAGATGGAACAACAGTAGTCCCCAGTAGCTCTAACAATACAAATGCAAGCTAGCTGTATGCAGAGCTTTGTGAGTGTGCCTGGTCTTCTTACTTATATCTCCTCACTAAACATAGTATTTTAAGGCTTAAACTGTGGCAACAGTCAGTGGTCTGGTAAGTACATCTTTTGAAAGGACTCATCTCCTTTCTGAATTTCTGTGATTATTCAAAAATTGAGCCCTCTCCCCCACCCCCAAATCCCCACCCCTGGAATCCTTGTTCTCATCAAACAGATGAGATCTCTAAGGACATTCCGATATTTCACCTGGCTAAACTCTGGGAACATTATCAAATGCTTGGTACAGTAAGATAATATTTCACCAGAAGCTGAAAAAATAGGAATATGTAAGATGGCAGGGGGTTAGAATCATATTCAGGTTAAATACTAAATTCTTAGAAATTTAAATATTTTAAGTCAACATAAATGATTTCAAACACAATATCGAAATCAAGCCTTTCCTGCCTCCTGGCCTGATTGATGGGAACTTTACATTCAAATTGCTTGTTCTGTCCCAAATATGGATAATATATAATTCACAGTTGAAATCAGTTCTCTTGAGTTTCTTGAGATTGGATAAGTGTCTAAAAAGATCAGCAAATAGTCCTTAAAGTGAGGCAGAAATCTATAAACTATTCCATGCCTTGTCAATAGTACGAGGAAGACAGGATGAGATTGCAAACCAAGCAACCTTTGTATGACCTTTCCCTCCCCCAGCACCAGAAAAGCAATGAGTGCACTATTCCTTAGGCTGTGGTTAAAGAATGGAGAAAATATGAATTGTGAGTTCCTGTTCTCCCACATATTTAAAGTAACCGCAACCCCTTCTGTTCAAAATTGCTTTATATTTGATACCCTGAGGTCCAAGAAAATATTTTTGCGTTCAAGAAATCAGAAATAATTCACACAATCTCTACACTCAGCAACACAACCAATCAGGGGAAGTATGACCCACGGGAGATGAGACAGACAGACTTGGAGAACATGAAGATATATTTCAAAGTGGAAGGTAGACTGGACAACAGAAAATGAGGAACTGACCCTAAGTAGAGATTACTCTCATTTTTCAAAAAGTCTATAATTTTATGACTGTTACTGATATTACCTACAAGAGAAAAAAGAAATGAGAGAAATAGAGGGGGGAGGAAGGGAAGATAGGAGAAAAGAAGGGAGAAAGGAAGGAAGGAAAGAGGGGGGAGGAAAGAAGGAAAGAAGAAGGGGGAGGAAGGAGGGCAGGAAGGGGAGGGAGGAAGGCAGAGAGGAGGGAGGGAAGAAGGAAGAAGGAAGGAACAAAGGAAGGAAGGAAGGAGGGAAGGAAGGAAGGAAGGAAGGAAGGAAGGGGGGGAGGGGGGAAGGGGGGGAGGGGAGGGAGGGAGGCAGGGGAGGGGAGGGGAGGGGAGGAGGGGGGAGGAGGGAGGAGGGAGGGGAAGGAGGGGAGGAGGGATAAAGTAGTTGAGTCTCCTTGGCCTAGCTAATGACTCTGCAGCTCAGCAGCAGGGCCTTCAGCAAAAAGCAAAGGAGCAAATCCACAGCCTCAGTCTAATTGAATGTGGATGATGCCTGCGCATCACCATGGAGACCACAGGGAAGCTCTCTCCAGTAAAGGTCAAAGACTACAAGAAAAGGCATGGCATTATGATAGATTCCTCTAATCCAACTAGATTAACCCCCAATGCGGTGAGACTCATGTTGGTTTTTAAAACAATTTCTCAAAGTAGAGGCCAGATACCACCTACTTCAGAGTTACCTAATCACCAACTCACCCAAAACCCTTGGGTGTGAATCTCTGGAGAAAGGACTAGGCAGACTGCATTTTGGAGTTCTTCTGGTGTTCTTCCTTTGATTATAAAGCTTGTGAATTACTGTTCTAACAAATAAAGAAGGAACAGGGAGGAAAAGGAAGAGTAAATATAGTCATAAATATATAGCATAGTCATAAAAAGTGTTGGCAGTGAAAGGTAGTAATGGCAATTGTTTTTTAAGGCCTGGGGCTCAAGGTAGAAGAGAGATCTTTCCAAATCAACTCTGTACAGGTTTAATTTCATGAAATGAAGCATATCAAGGAGGACTATCAATAAAGATCCTTAATGAAGATGTTCCCCCCCAGTGCAGCTGCTGTCTGGTTGCTGTCTTAGAATTGGTACAACTTTATTGTCTTGATCCATTTTGTTCATTTGACAAACACAAGGGTCTATTCAGCTCATGTACATGGAGATTCAAAACAATGGCGCTGGCATCATCACAGCTTGGGATATTGGAGAGAAAGCTCAAAGGTGACACCAGAAACAAAAGAGATTTGGAAAGGTGCCAGGCCCACATTTAACTCTCTTCTCTGGTGGGAACTCCTCTCCTTTGTAATACCAGCATTAATGCCATCCCAGGTTCAGATGCCATAGCCAGATTACTTTCTACTAGGTCCTGTCTTTTAAAGGTTCTACCACCCTGACATTAGGACCACACTTCTGACATGTGACACTTTATGGTACAGCCTCAGACAGTATCCAGCCACAGCACTCAGCATGCTACTACTTTTTGCAATATTAGCAATTCCTGTTGACTAACCTAAGGTTCTCAGAAGCAGAAAAAAAATAGCTGAAGTTCCTTCATATTCCTCAAAGCCCCTTGTTCAGTAAAATTCTAATGTACTGTTTCCTGTGGCATATAATTCTTCCCCCTTCCAAGAAAACCCTGAAGTTTAATCAAATAAAGTGTTTGTTTGCTGTTTGTTTTTAACTCCGAGGGTAAACCATAATGTGTGAGATGTAAAAGCCTTGAGAAAGAGTGTGGGAAGGACAAGATGGAGAGCTCGGGACCAGGGATATCTCGTCCATTTTCACATCATTTCAGAGCTAAAGAAGTCTGCACGAGAGAACTCCAGGACCAAATAGACTGTATCTAAAGTTGGAGGAGACAAACAGACATCTTCTGCCAAAGCAACAGTTCTAAGAATACCATGAGCTTCTGTGGAGTCATTAGAAAGTGTTCCACTCAACCACTCAAGACACGAAAGACCCAGAGATGGGATATGTGATGCCAAGTATAAAGTAAGAACTAACGAATCTCTATGAAAGTTAAGTCAGTAACTGAACTGCAACTTTTTTTTAAATCAAATAGACGCAATACATTCTAGAGTTACACTCTTTTGATGCTGACGTGCTAAAGGAATAAAGATGCGAAAGTGTGTGTGTTTTCTGTAGTTAACTGTAGTTTACTTTGTTTTCTGTAGTTAACTATTATGTTTCTCTGAAGGGGAAAACTCGTGTATGCAGTAAAACACTGGAATGTATAATAATCCTGGATCTGAACCAAGGTATTCCGGATACTGTTTGTATCCCCCTTTCCGAAAGCAGACTCAGTACCAAGGGCGTGGTGTATGCCCATAGCCAACACGGAAGTTTCACGTAGCGACATGAGTGAGCACTCCCAGGACACCTCACATTTGTTGAGTTTGATCCAGAGTTAATTTTGGTTATTAAAGGTTCAAAAGCTTTGCTTGTTGGTAAAATTTGCATAAGCCCCACATTTGATTACAGGTTTCAGTATAAGGCTGCATCAAGGGATTCGGGATTATAGCACCCTGATCTTCAGAGTCCCAGACCAGCCATATCTATGCAGTGAGACCCTGACAAAAAGGGACAGCAGTATTAGGGGAGGAGAGGATGAAGATATAGCTAAGAACACTGGCTGCTCTTGCAGAGGGGTTTGGTTCCCAGCACCCACATGGCAACTCACGACCATCTGTAATTCCAGTGCCGAGGGATTCAACACCCTTTCCCAGCCTCCCTGGGCACTACACACATGCAGTGGATATACACACATACGAAAACTCATGCACAAAAAGTAAAATATAAATCTTAAAAGCAAAGCAAAACATTATCTCCCCTCTGTTTTATTTCTGTGTCACATGACCCATGCCTGCAAACCATGTGGAAGCAAACCAGTTGAAAAGTTTGTAAGTCTTTTGTGAACCATATCCCACAAAACGACGAGGCCAAGAAATCCACATGACCTAGATTACAGCCTACAAACTTCCGCAAAGAATATTGACTGACTTAGGGTTTATGTTTTTTTTTTCGGGGGGGACCTGAGAATTCTATGAGAAGCTTGTCATTCATTGATACATACATCGTTCAAGATGTTCACCCTTCAAATTCAGGGTCAGGCTCTGTGTGATATAATAGCCTATGTTTGGTTTCTTCATGTAATTAAAAAAATAATAAAAACAAAAACAAAAAACAGAAAAACAAACAGAACTCTGGTTCCAGGAATTGACTTACTGCAGCTGTACCCTGAACAATACACAGTAGTGATATGCAGAAGGGCAGACATACTTCATGTACTAGCTCATGCAAGGCCCTGAGAGAGGACAGGACAGGACAGGACAGGACAGGACAGGACAGGGACCTGCTCTACATCAGTTTTCTTGCCTGCAAAGGCATTGAGCGCCATGATGTCAAGACAAGTCCTCTATTACTAAGTTTCTTGGTTTTTCCTTTCCAACAAAACAAAAATTCAAGTCCTTAGCAGTAAGTCTGATATATGTGTAATTGAAGGGATGGATATATTTTGAAGCAGCAAAGAACCAGTCCAATCTATAATTGGCCGAAGAGATAAACATAAAGGCTAGAAAATTCAGCTATCCTTTTTAGTAAATGAGCTATGAAAAGGATTGGGATCATATTTCAGAGGTGCCAGACACCAGTAGGCTCTCGATAAATGCTTGTTGAATAAATGGCCCTACACTGGGCAGATACTTGGCCGTGAAAACCTGTGCCAAGGATATTGTTAAAAATTCATTGGTTCTGTCACCCTAATTCAGTGACTCATCCTCTGTCCTTCCCACCCACATAAAGAGACTAGAAATTTCCCGAGGCTAAGCTGGAAAACATGTATTTTGCAATTTTTAACGTTTAAAGGGCATCCCAAGTGAGGAGTCTTATGAATACCAAGTCAGTCCCTGGGCTGAGACTCCAGCTCTGCTTTGCTCTCTCAGTCACCGAAGGGAGACAGAAGGACATCATCCTAGGTAAGTATACTCTTAATTGAAGACAATATTAAAGTGCCTAGGATGATGAAAACATTTACAGTGTATATTTTAAAGTCCTATATGAATAAATTAATTCACCATTGCACTGCCGAAGTCTGATTATTTTTTAATTTATACAAATAGGTGCAATTAAAATGACATCACAATGCAATTAAAATGACACAATAATTAAAATGGCATCACAATGCAATTAAAATGACACAATAATTAAGAGTGGGGCAAAGATTTATAAATCTGTAAATGAATCCCCTTGATTTGCTTTTGGTTCCACTGGTGCCATTTCTGATGTATTCATTGAAAAAAATTATTTTAGGGTCACAAGGGCCACCCCATCAATCCATACACCCTAGCACATGAGGCATGATTTACGCTCAGAGGGTAGGTCTCATTCTTAATACAGAATCAGAGCTGGCCAAACAGACAAAGAAGATGACGCTCAAGGGCCTTCTCTACAAAGCAGTGAACAGTACTTTTATTTTTTGTTGATTTATTTTTTTCCATTTTTTAAAAAATTGGGTATTTCTTATTTACATCTCACATATTATTCCCTTTACCGGTTTCCTGTCCATCAGCCCACTAACCCCTCCCCCTCTCCTTCTAGAAAGCTGTTCCCCTCCCCATCTACCCCCCCTTACTGCCCTCTCAACAATCCCCTACACTGGGGGTCCATCCTTGGAAGGACCAAGAACTTCCCCTTCAACTGGTGTCCCAACAAGGCTATTCACTGCTTCACATGAAGTTGGAGTGATGGGTCAGTCCATCTATAGCCTTTGGGTAGTGGTTTAGTCCCTGGTTGGTTGGCATAGTTTTATGCGATTGCAAGCCCCTTCAGCTCTTTCAGTCCTTTCTCTAATTCCTCCAATGGGGATCTCATTCTCAGTTCATTGGTTTGCTGCTAGCATTCACCTCTGTTTTTGACATGTTCTGGCTGTGTCTCGCAATAGAGGTCTATATCCGGTTCCTGTCAGCATGCACTTCTTAGCTTCATCCATCCTATCTACTTTTGGTGGCTGTATATATATATGGACCATATGTGGGACAGGCTCTGAATGGCCGTTCCTTCAGTCTCTGCTCTAAACTTTGCCTACCTATCACCTCCTATGGATATTTTTGTTCTCCTTTTTAAGAAGGAGTGAAGCATCTGCATTTTGGTCATCCTTCTTGAGTTACATATGATCCCTGCATTGCATCTTTGGTAATTTAAGCATTTGGGCTAATATCCACATATCAATGAGTGCATACCATGTGTGTTTTTCTGTGATTAGGTTACCTCACTCAGGATGATATTTTCTAGATTCATCCATTCACCTATGAATTTCAGGAAGTCATTATTTTTGATAGCTGATTAGTACTCCATTTTGTAGATGTACCACATTTTCTGTATCCATTCCTCTGTTGAAGGGCATCTGGGTTCTTTCCAGCTTCTGGCTATTATAAATAAGGCTGCTATGAACATAGTGGAGCACGTGTCTTTTTATATGTTGGGGCATCTTGTGGGTATATGCCCAAGAGAGGTATAGCTGGATCCTCAGGCAGTTCAATGTCCAATTTTCTGAGGAACCTCCAGACTGATTTCCAGACTGGTTGTACCAGTCTGCAATCCCACCAACAATGGAGGAGTGTTCTTCTTTCTCCATATCTTCACCAGCATCTTCTGTCACCTCAGGTTTTTATCTTAGTCATTCTGACTGGTGTGAGGTGGAATCTCAGGGTTGCTTTGATTTGCATTTGCCTGATGACTAGAGATGTTGAGCATTTCTTTAGGTACTTGTCAGTCATTTAATATTCCTCAGCTGCATATTCTTTGTTTAGCTCTGTACCCCATTTTTAATAGGGTTATTTGGCTTTCTTAAGTCTAACTTCGTGAGTTCTTTGTATATTTTGAATATTAGCCCTCTATCAGTTGTAGGATTGGTAAAGATCTTTTCCCCATCTGTTGGTTGCTGTTTTATCCTAACAACAGTGTTCTTTGCCTTACAGAAGCTTTGCAGTTTTATGAGGTCCCATTTGTCAATTCTTGATCTTAGAGCATAGGCCATTGGTGTTTTGTTCAGGAAATTTTCCCCAGTGCCCATGTGTTCAAGATTCTTCCACACTTTTTCTTCTCTTAGTTTGAGTGTATCTGGTTTTATGTGGAGGTCCTTGATCCACTTGGACTTAAGCTTTGTACAGGGCGATAAAAATGGATTGATTTGCATTCTTCTACATGCTCATCTCCAGTTGAACCAGCACCATTTGTTGAAAATGCTATCTTTGTTCCATTGGATGGTTTTGGCTCCTTTGTCAGAAATCAAGTGACCATAGGTGTGTGGGTTCATTTCTGGGTCTTCAATTCTATTCCACTGATCTATCTGCCTGTCCCTGTAACAATACCATACAGTTTTTATCACTACTGTTTTGTAATATTGCTTGAGTTCAGGGATAGTGATTCCCCCAGAAGTTCTTTTATTGTTGAATATAGTTTTAGCTATCCTGGGATTTTTGTTATTTCAGATGAATTTGCAAATTGTTCTGTCTAACTCAATGAAGAATTGAATTGGAATTTTGATGGGGATTGCGTTGAATCTGCAGATCACTTTTGGTAAATGGCCATTTTTACTATATTAATCCTGCCAATCCATGAGCTTGGGAGATCTTTCCATATTCTGAGATCTTCTTCAATTTCTTTCTTGAGAGATGTGAAGTTCTTATCATACAGATCTTTTACTTGCTTGGTTAAAGTCACACCAATTTTAAATTATTTGGGACTATTATGAAGGGTGTCATTTCCCTCATTTCTTTCTCAGCCTGTTTATCTTTTGAGTAGAGGAAGGATGCTGATTTGTTTAAGTTAATTTTATACCCAACCATTTTGCTGAAGTTGTTTATCAGGCTTAATAGTTCTCTGGTGGAACTTTTGGGATCACTTAAGTATACTATCATATCATTGACAAGTAGTGATAATTTGACCTCTTCCTTTCCAATTTATATCCCTTTGACCTCCATTTGTAGTCTGATTGCTCTGGCTAGGAATGTGAAAACTATATTGAATAAGTAGGGAGGGAGTGTGCAGCCTTGTCTAGTCCCTGATTTTAGTGGGATTGCTTCAAGTTTCTCTTCATTTAGTTCAATGTTAGCTACTGGTTTTTACTATATTTAGTTATGGGCCTTGAATTCCTGTTCTTTCCAGGACTTCTATCATGAAGGGGTATGAATTTTGTCAAATGCTTTCTCAGCATCTAATGAAATGGTCATGTGGTTTTATCTTTCAGTTTGTTTATATAGTGGATAACATTGATGGTTTTCCGTATATTAAACCATCCCTGCATCCCTGGAATGATGGATACTTGATCATGATGGATGCTCATTTTGATGTGTTCTTGGATTTGGTTTGACAGAATTTTATTGAGTATTTTTGTGTCAATATTCATAGGGGAAATTGGTCTGAAGTTCTTTTTCTTTGTTGGGTTTTTGTGTGGTTTAGGTATAAGAGTAATCGTGGCTTCACAGAAGGAATTTCGTAGCATTCCATCTGTTTCTATTTTGTGGAATAGTTTGGACAGTATTGGTACGTGGTCTTCTCTGAAGGTCTGATAGAATTCTGCACTAAATCCCTCTGGTCCTGGGCTTCTTTTGGTTGGAAGACTTTTAGTAAATGCTTCTATTTCTTTAGGAGGTATGGGGTTGTTTAGATAGTTTATCTGTTCCAGATTTAACTTTGGTACCTGGTATTTGTCTAGAAAATTGTCCATTTCCTCCAGATTTTCAAGTTCTGTTGAGTATAGTCTTATATAGTAAGATCTGATGATTTTTCGAATTTCCTCTGATTCTGTAGTTTTGTCTCCCTTTTCATTTCTGATTTTGTTAATTTGGACACACTCTCTCTGCCCTCTGGTTAGTCTGGCTAAGGGTTTATAGATCTTGTTGATTTTCTCAAAGAATCAGCTTTTGTTTTTGTTGTTTCTTTGTAGAGTCCTTTTTGTTTCTACTTGGTTGCTTTCAGCCCTGAATTTGATTATTTCCTGCTTTCTACTCCTCTTGTTTGTATTTGCTTCTTTTTGTTCTAGAGCTTTTAGGTGTGCTGTCAAGCTGCTGATTTATGCTCTCTCCTGTTTCTTTCTGCAGGCACTCAGAGCTCTGGGTTTTCCTCTTAGCACTGACTTCATTGTGTCCCATAAGTTTGGGTATGTGGTACCTTCATTTTCATTAAATTCTAAGAAGTCTTTAATTTCTTTCTTTATTTCTTCCTTGATCAAGATATCATCAAGTAGAGCATGGTTCAACTTCCATGTATATGTGGGCGTTATTTCTTTATTGTTGTTGCAGACCAGCTTTAGCCCGTGGTGGTCTGATAGGATGCATGGGATTATTTCTATCTTTCTGTATCTGTTGAGGCCTCTTTTGTGCTCGATTACATGGTCAATTTTGGAGAAAGTACCATGAGGTGGTGAGAAGAAGGTATATGTTTTAGGATAGAATTTTCTATAAATATCTGTTAAATCCATTTGGTTCATGACTTCTCTTAGTCTGTCTATGTCTCTGTTTAATTTGCTTCCATGATCTGTCCATTAATGAGAATGGAGTGTTGAAATCTCCTACTACTATTGTGTGAGGTGCAATGTGTGCTTTGAGCTTTAGTAAGGTTTCTTTTATGTATGTAGGTGCCCTTGTATTTGGAGCATAGATATTTAGGATTGAGAGTTCATCTTGGTGGATTTTTCCTTTGATGAATATGAAGTGTCCTTCCTTATCTTTTTTGATGACTTTTTGGTTGAAAGTTGATTTTATTCAATATTAGAATGGCTACTCCAGCTTGCTTGTTCAGACCATTTGCTTGGAAAGTTGTTTTCCAGCCTTTCACTCTGAGGTAGTGTCTGTCTTTGTCTCTGAGGTGTTTTTCCTGTAGGCAGCAGAATGCTGGGTCCTCGTTGCGTTTCCAGTTTGTTAATCTGTGTCTTTTTATTGGGGAATTGAGTCCATTGGTATTCAGAGATATTAAGGAACAGTGATTGTTGCTTCCTGTTATATTCATGTTTGGATGTGAGATTATGTTTGTGCTTGTCTTCTCTTTGTTTTCTTGCAAAGCAATTAGTTTCTTGTTTTTTCTAGGGTGTAGCTTGCCTCCTTGTGTTGGGCCTTACCATTCATTATCCTTTGTAGGGCTGGATTTGTAGAAAGATATTGTGTAAATTTGGTTTTGTCATTGGATATCTTGGTTTCATCATCAACGTTAATTGAGAGTTTTGCTGGAGAGTTTTACAGTAACCTGGGCTGGCATCTGTGTTCTCTTAGGGTCTGTATGACATCTGTCCAGGATCTTCTGGCTTTCATAGTGTCTGTTGAGAAGTCTGGTGTAATTCTGATAGGTCTGCCTTTATATGTTACTTGACCTGTTTCCCTTACTGCTTTTAATATTCTTTCTTTGTTTTGTGTATTTGTTGTTTTGACTATTATGTAACAGGAGGATTTTCTTTTCTGATCCAATCTATTTGGAGTTCTGTAGGCTTCTTGTATGTTTATGGGCATCTCTTTCTTTAGGTTAGGGAAGTTTTCTTCTATGATTTTGTTGAAGATATTTACTGGTCCTTTGAGTTGGGAGTCTTCACTCTCTTCTATGTTTATTATCCTTATGTTTGATCTTCTCATTGTGTCCTGGACTTCCTGGATGTTTTAGGCTAGGAGCTTTTTCTGTTTTATCTTATCTTTGACAGTTGTGTTGATGTTTTCTATGGTATCTTCTGTTCCTGAGATTCACTCTGCTATCTTTTGTATCTTATTGGTGATGCTTGCATCTATTCCTCCTGATCTCTTCCCTAGGTTTTCTATCTCCAAGATTGTCTTTCTTTGTGCTTTCTTTATTGTTTCTACATTTTTACCTCCTGGATGGTTTCGCTCATTTCCTTCTCCTGTTTGGATGTGTTTTCCTATAATTCTTTTAGGGAGTTTTGTGTTTCCTCTTTAAGGGCTTCTACTCGTTTACTTGCATCGTCCTATATATCCTTAAGGGAGTTATTGATGACCTTTAAAAGTCCTCCATCATCATGATAAAATGTGATTTTAAATCTACGTCTTGCTTTTCCAGTGTGTTTGGGTATCCAGTGTTTGCTTTTGTGGGAGAACTGGGCTCTGATGGTGCCAAGTAGTCTTGGTTTCTGTTGCTTTGGTTCCTGTGCTTGCCTCTTGCTATCATGTTGTCTCTGGTATTAGCTTGTCTTGCTGTTTCTCATGGTGACTTGATGCTCCTGTATGCCTGTTTATCAGCATTCCTGTAGACCTGTTTTCCTGTTTTCTTTCGGCCAGTTATGGGAACAGAGTGTTCTGCTCTCAGGTGTGTAGTCACTCCTGGCAGCTGGCTTTCAGCTCTTGGCAAGGGTAGCAACCGGAAGGGTCCTGCCCCTACTACTCCTAGGTCCCTGTGTGCAGTGGCCACAGATGGCACTAGGTGATTTCTTCTTGAGTCAGGAATTTGGGCAGAGAGTAGTCTCCTCTGGTTTCTCAGGAGTTTCTGCACCTCTGAGGGTCTAGCTCCCCCCTCCCATGGGATTTGGGTGCAGGGAGTTATTTAACTGGTTCAATTTAGATTTGGCACAGACTTGGACCACAGGGCTCCTGCAGCTGACTGCCAAACAGTGCTCTCAAAATTCTGCTTTTTCCAATATATTTTTATAATATATTTATATATTTCTCTTACTAGAGCTGTGATGTTTATTACAATTATCTCTGTATAGAAGAAGACATTCTGTTAATAGAAACTGATCAGAGACATTGATCATCTTTAATAAACTTAAAAACAAGAAGAAAATAAAAAGAAACACACATACACAAAGGTGACATCTTTGCAGGAAGGCTCTCCTAAAAAAGAGTAAAGCATCCTTTACAGGGAAGAACGTGGCACAGCACAAGCATCAGCCAGCCAGTGGTATTTGAGAGATTCCAGTCTAAAGAACTAGATTTGATTCATTATGTTGCACATAAAAAACAATGATGGAGCACATCTAGGCTTAGTATATAAGTTAGTATGTGGTCCTAGTCCTCTGGGAATCCATAGTTAGAGGGAGACAAGAAGTGTGTAGAAAGCTGTTCAATGGGATAAGTGTCACAAGGTCCAAACGAGTTTCAAAAAATGATTAGTGATGAAGGCTCTTCAAAAAGGGAGAAAATATGGACCTGTCTCCATTGGCAAGTGACTCTCACTCCCTGGGGGGGGGGGCTTCGCTGCAGCCTCAGTGACTGGAAACAAATGCATTTTGTAGCTAAAGCTCAGAGCTGCTAAGCATCCTCACCTATGCTTATGCGAAGAATTGTCAGGTCTTTCAAGTGTCAGTCGTTGTGCTGGGCATATATAAAGTAAAAACTGTCCAGAGCTATCTTTGCATAAGCTCAGCTCTGGGCAGGGAGACTAAGGCAGGAGGGTTATGAATTTGAGGCTAGCCTGGGCTATAGAGTGAGAGTGATTCAAAAGAGAAACGAAAACAGAACTATTGAGAGTGATCAGAACTAAGAGACTGACACAGGTTCTATATAAGCAAAAAGAACAAAGTCCTGTTCTCTATAGGCTTATCCAAAGCATTGGTTATTTTTCCAGGAGTGCAGCTAAGGTGGAAAACATATTTCATTTTGTTCAGAACTTTACATTTTTACAAAAAATAAAATCCTTACATTTTATAGACTTTGTGCAGGAAAGCTTCTGGTATTGCCGCTGCTTCTGTTGCTGCTGCTGGGTCTGCTCCTCCTCCTCCTCCTCCTCCTCCTCCTCCTTCTCCCCTCCTTCTCCCCTCCTCCTCCTCCTCCCTCCTCCTCCTGCTCCCTCTCCTCCTCCCCCCCTCCTCCTGCTCCCCCCCTCCTCCTCCTCTTCCTCCTGCTCCTCTCCTCCTCTTCCTCCTCCTCCTCTTCTTCCTCCCCCTCCTCCTTCTCCTCCTCTTCTTGTTCTCTTATCTTACATTTTCCCTTTTCATTGAAAGTGTTTCTTATACAATATATCTTTATTATAGTTTCCCTTTCCCTAACTCCTTCCAGATCCTCCCCACCTATCCAACACCACATTCTTCTTTCTCCCTTGCTTTGGTAAACAAACAGGCAAATTAGAACAAAACAAAACCCAGAATTACAAAATAAAATAAAGAAATAAAAGAAAAGTAACAATAAACACACACACATACACACACACACACACACACACACACACACAGTAAACCCCATAAAAACATGAAATTGGAAACTATAATATACAAGCAAAGGATCAGTAAGATTAAAAAAATACCTACGAAATTACCAAGTTCATTTACTGCTGTGTATGAGGCTTGCCCTCAAGTGTGGTTTATATACCCAGTCAGACTCCACTGGAGAAAACTAACTGTTCCTCTGCAAGCCGATGTCAACTGGCGATAGCTTTTTGGTTAGGGAAGGGAGCTTGTGTCCACTTTTCTATCTCAGTGCTTGGACCCTGTCTGGGCTAGGATCTAGTCCGGCTTGAGCCTGTACAAGCCCTGTGCAGGCTGCCACAGTCTGTCAGTTCATATGTGTGCAAGTCTTATATGTCTGGAAGACACTATTTCCTTGCTTTCATTCAAACTTTCTGCGTGGGTTCCTGAGCCCTGGGATGGGGAGTTGATAAAAGCATCCCACTTAGTACTGAGTGTTCCAAAGTCTTACACCCTGTACACATTGCTAAGTCATGGCTCTCATGTTAATCCCCATTTACCGCAAGAGGAATCTTCTCTGATGAGGGCTGAGTGAGGCACTGACCTATAAGCATAGCAAAATGTCATTAGGAGTCAGTTTACTGCTATGTTCCTGTAACAGAACAATACTATTCGGTTTTCCCCTAGGCCCTAGGGTTATCTGGTCTCGGGTTCTTAGCCACCAAAGCAGTGTCAGGAACTGCTTCCATCTCACAGAGTGGGCCTTAAATCCAAACAGAGAGTAGCTGGTTATTCCTACAGCTTTATGCTACTAGTGCACTACCGTGTCATAAAGGCAGGTAACTGTTATAGATCTCAGGGTTTGCAACTGATTTATTTGATGTTTACCTTTTTCTTCTGAAAGAATGCAGGTACCTTCCAGTATCACAAACACTAGGCAGTAGGAGTAAAGGCTCTAGTTAGGCTCCAGCTCCACTTTTCTGTGTTCAATGAGATATCTAATTGTTGTTTTCACAATAGGGCCTGCCCACATTTGTGGGGGAGTAATCAATAGCTTTGTCGGCAGCCTGAGTTATTTGAGGGTTTCCAAGAAATCCCTTTAGACGACAACTTCATTAGAGTAACTCAACCCTGGCACTGGAAATTTTACTTAGTGGCAAAAGATGTCTAGTTAGGGCATTGTTTCTCCATTATTTGGTGACTCCATTTAGATTTCTTAACACACACACACACACACACACACACACACACACACACACACACACAGAGAGCCCAGTATTAATGTTAACAGTATATATGTTAACAGTACTACAGTAGTATGCAGTAGTATGACCCCTCAAATGGTTCCTAGATGTACCTCCTCATAGTCCCTCTTTTATCCTCTTGCCTCCCCCTCCTCATTTAATCTTCCCACTCCAGTCTTTCTCAGCTTTCCACAACTATATATTTGATTTCCCCTTCATTGGAATATCCTTCCCTCCATGCTGTTGCCTTACTCTATGTCTAACCTCTGTAGTTACACTGATTGTAGTATGCCTGGCAAAGGTTTAAAAACTAACATCCACATATAAGAGAATACACACAATCTTTGGGTTTCTTTAGGGAGTGGGGCCTGGGTTACATCATTGTGGTACTTTGAATAAGAATGGCTTCCGTGGGCTCATATATTGGGATGCTTAGTCACCAGGGACTGGAACTCTTTGAAAGGATCAGAAGGTATGGCTGTGGATAGTGTGTCACTGGGGTGGGCTTTGAAGTTTCAAAAACCATGACAGGCCCCATCTCTCCCTCTTTCCATGCTGCCTTCAGATAAGGATACAGAATTCTTAGCTACTTCTCCAGTGCTATATCTGCCTGTGTGCTGCCATGCTCTCCGCCATGATCATAATGGACAAAGCCTCAGAAAGATCCCAATTAAATGTTTTCTTTTATAAGAGTTGCCTTGGTCATGGCATTTCTTCACAGCAATAGAGCAATGACTAAGGTACTCACTAAATACAATTTCTTTCCATGCTCATCCATTTAACTGTAAGTTTCATAATTTCATTTTTAATGGTTGAGTAATATTTCATTATGTAAATGAAATATTTATACCTTTTCATTCATGGAGATGGGCATCTAGGATGGTTCCAATTTCGGGCTATTAGAGTAGAACAAAAATGAAAATAAATGAGAATAAATAAATGATAAGTATCTCTGTAGTGCAGTATAGAGTCTCCGGGTACATATCTAAGAGTGGTATAGCTGGATCTCTAAACAGACCTGTTCCCAGATTCCTGGAGAACTGCTATTCTGATCTCCATGGTGGCTTTACAAGTTTGCATGCCCACCAGCAATGACCAAATTTTCTTCTTTCTCCACATCCTCACCATCATGAGCTGTCATTTCTTTTATTAATTCTAAATATTCTGACTAGTGTAAGATAAAATATCAAAGGAGTTTTTCCTTGCATTTCCCTGATAACTAAGGATGTTGAATATTTCTTTAAGTGTTTTGCAGACATCTGTGTTTTGATAACTGTGTTAGCTCTGTACCCCATTTTTAATTGGGTTATTTAAGGAAGTGTCTATCAAGGTACAGGAGTGTACAGGACACCAAATAAACAGGACCAGAAAAAAGTTTCCAATTATATATAATAATCAAAACTCTAAATGGACAAAACAAAGAAAGATTATTAAAAGCTGCAAGGGAAAAAGACCAGGTAACACATACAGGCAAGCCCATTAGAATAACACCTGATTTTTCAATGAAGATTCTAAGGGCTACAAGTTCCTGGATAGATGTTCTACAAACTATAAAAGACCACAAATGCCAGCACAGACTACTATACCCAGCAAAACTATAGTTATAATATAAAGAGAAAGAAAGCTGATGATAACATTAAATTTAACCACTACTTATCTACAAATACAGCTTTACAGAGGCACAAGAAGGAAAACTTCAGTCTGAAGAGGTTAACCATCAAAGAAAACACAAGAAATAAATAATTCCAGACCAGTAAATCAAAAATAGGAGGAACCCACACAAAACAATAAAATAACAGTAATCAATAATCACTGCTCATTGATAACTCTCAATATTACTGGCTTAATTCTCCAATAAAAAGACACAAACCAATAGATTGAAGTAGAAAACAAATCCATCTTTCCACTGTATCAAAGAAACACACATTACCTTTAAGGGTACACAGCACCTCAGGTTAAAAGAATAGAGGAAATATTCCAAGCAAATGGACCCAAGAAGCACACAGGTATAGCCATTTTCAGATATGCCAAAACACACTTCAAACCAAGCCAATTCTGAAGAGATAGGGAAGAACACTGCATACTCATCAAAGGAAAATCCACCAGGAGGAAATTTCAATTATAAACATTTATGTGTCAAACGGAAGATACCCATGTTTAGTAAAGAGAACAATTCTTTGGTGCATGTTCTCTTGCATAAATATAAGAACATATCTACAAAATTCAATTTTCAATTTCAATGTCCTGAAATGGTAATGAGACCAGAAATCAACTTCTAATTTACAGAAGGCCCATACCTAATTTAAAAGAATTTTAAATATTAACTTAAATCATTTATATTTTAATTTTTACATTAAAATAATTATAAATATTTTTCAATTATTTACACTTTTCCTATTGGTAATGGTTACATTCCATCTACACCTGACTCTAATTAGGTATACTAATCATCTAATTTATCCAACACTGCATCTGTATTGCTTTTTCCATTATTACAGCTTTATGAACAACCTTAATTACAGGTAAAATCATTTCCCCTCATTATTATTATTATTATTATTATTATTAGTAGTAGTAGTAGTAGTAGTAGTAGTAGTAGTAGTATTCAAAATTGGCCCAAGTGTCTTGCCCCTTTATTCTTGGGAATTTCCAATTCAGATTGTCACATTCTCTGGAAAATCAAGATCATATTTTTTGCTTTGGTGTGCTGAATGTAGACATTAAGTGAGGGGAGAATTTATAACACCAAGTGTATTTAATCTAGAAGTGCAGTTCTTCATTTACTTGATTTCTCCTCCAACTTTAATAAGCTATTTTCAGCTAGATATGGGTGGTGTACAGCTTTGACTCCAGCAACTTGGGAGGCAGAGAAGGCAAAGGCAGGCAGATCTATGTGAGTTCAAGACCAACCTAGTTGTGTAATTAGTTCTAGGCTGACAAGAAGTATACAGTGAGATCCTGTCTCATTGTCTCTTTACAAAAATTTCACTCAACTTTTGCTGGATTTATGGTTTCAAAGTACATTTCTCATCTTCTGTTACTGGGAAAAACAATTCTCAATGTTATGATATTGATGAATCAAGCAGTATAACCTCAATTGATAAGCTCTGGCTTGTCAAATCTTATGAATTATAATATATAGTTTACAAACAATAACATATGCCAATCAACCATTTTCTGTCATTGTTGTGCTTAGACTTCTAGCACAGTACCTACTACTAACAAAGGTAGAAGATGTCTTTGACTTGTTCTTACCCATAATCCTTCTCTTTTAGGTATGACGTTTATTTCACATTTCTATTGTTTATTCTGCATATATTAAAGAAATATTTAATACTCATCCTATTTGAAAATAACCTACATATACTATTCACATACTTACTCTAATTTTGCTACAAAACTATATTAGCCTTAAAATTGCTCTAAAGCTCCCAATTTACATGTTGGAGACCTACAAGTCCTAAGTTGACCTGGCTTCATGAAAAAAGTTTTTTAACCATAATATAATAATGATTTTAATTCTTAACTTTTTTTATGTTGTACATCCTAGAATACATTTTCTATCTTTTAATTTTAGCCCCATCCTATCAATTTTAGGTGACTCTCCTTTAGTTATTTCATAATTGGAATTTTTAAAAAATGTTTTAAATTTTAAAAAATTCTCATCCAATATTGCATCTAACAAGGTTTATCTGAACCAGTTATAATACAATATGTCCTCATATTGATAACTCATGACTTTGGAATTTCTGTTAAACAAGTTTTTAACAAAGTTCCTTTTTTATTCTTTTCAACTCATATTTCATTCTTCAAATTATTTTAAGCTGTGATTATTTTTAATAATTGAAATTAACTTAAAATATATTAAACTTAGATTTATGTATGTTTGACTTAACAAATTACAAAATCAATATTTCTTTACTCTTCCCACAATTACAAATATTTTAAGCTGTGTTTTCCTTCACTCTTACATGACATTTTTGCCCATTATTTAAATTCCACCGTAATTTTTAAGCCATGCCCTCAATTTATCTTTATTGGTCCTATTGGTTGATATAGTTTATGTATATTCATATTTTACAAAATACTTGGGTCACCATTACTTCTCGTTCAGGTTTAATTTTCTTCTTAATGAGGCATACATCGCAAGTTGTTGTGGGAAGCTCTGTGAATGGGAGACTCTGTCTTGAGATATTTTATTTATGGATATGAGCACTTTGTCTGCATGTATGTCTATACACCTCTTCCCACAGAGAACACAATAAGGCATTGGATCCCCTGGTATTGGTGTTATAGACAGCTATGAGCTGCTATGTGGATACTGATACTCAGATCCGGAGCCTCACAAAGAGCGTTTGGTGGTCTTAACCACTGGTCTATCTCCCCAGCCATCCATCTTAATTTTGAAAAGTGTCTCTATTGTGCCCTCAGTCTTGAGTGGTGATTAAGCCTAGTAATTCTGCATTATATACATTTTCTTTCAGCATTTTATGTTATCAGACTTGCTTCTGGTTTCAGCTGTTCACATTGAATGTAGCTCTCTAATGGTGTCTTTGTTGTTGTTGGGGTTTTTTTGTTGTTGTAAAAATCTTATTTTCTCTGTTGTTGAAGGTTTTGCTACAGTGTCTGCTTGCAGTTATCTATGCTGTGTTTCTCCTATCTTGTATGCATGTGCCTCCAAATAGTGCCCTTGCAGTGATATAAAAAATTCTCCTCAGCTCTAAGCATTGCTTCATTACTTTCTCTTTCTCCAGAACTCTTGTTAGATTTGTGTTGGATCTTTTTCTTATAGCCTTATATTTCTAAGGTTCTCTCTGAAGTTTCCTATTTGAAATTTCTTATCTCAGTCACATAGCTAACTCTACCTGATCAGTATTCAACTTTCAACTCCTCAGACTTTGTCCTTTGTAAATTGTATTTGGTGTTTCATTTAGTTCTGCCAAAAATCTTAGGGGCATAGAGGTAAGTCATGATATAATCTATATGAATACAAATCTCTATGTATACTAAACCCCATGAGTTCTGAGAAGGCAAGTCTCTCTTCCACCACTAGCCTATGTTTTATAATTTATTAGCCGACACAGCTATACCAGCAAGCAACTCAAACTAAATTGCAGTAAGCATTCTTCTAAGTCATACAGTGCACCTCCCATTCTTGAACCATAGAGATTTCAAAGACTATATTTGATTCATTTATATGTATGAGAATTTTACCTACATGTACATATGTATGTGTATCACATATAAGTCCTGTGCACACAGAAGCTGGAAGAAGGCACTGGGAGCAGAACTTACGGAACTGAAGTTTCAGATGGTTCCGTGCTTCCAAGTAGGTGATTGGAACTGATCCAGGCCCTGTACAAGAAGAGAAACCACCTAGACATCTCTCCAGCCTCAGAATGTTCACTTATAAAGGATTTATTTTGTTGCTTATTAATATGTGTGCATGTAAGTTTACATACACAGGAGATTGAGGAGAAAGCTGAGTCACCTACAGCTGGAGTTACAGGAGGTTAGTTATGAACAGATGTGGGTGTCTGAATTTAGCTCAGGTCCTCCAAAACATCTCTAAACACTCTTAACAACTGAGCCATCTTTCCAGCTCCCAGGTTTGTGTTTTTAAATGTTCTTATTTTATCGTTACCATTGAGACTTTCCATTCTGGAGCTTTCGGGGGCTTAATCTGTTTATCGTACCAGGTGACTCTCATGAAATATTATTTCCTCTTCTGTTTTGCAGTCTAGTATTGTGAATGTATCTTCAGAAAGATCTATCTATGGAAACATTCTGCTACAGATGTAAAAGCATACTCTTCCAAAGCAGTTTTTAAGATTGTTTCAGTTTGATACGTAAAGGATATCATCAGCTCACAAAAATGTTTCTTGATTGTTTTGGCTAAAGGCAGCCCAATCCATGTAGATATTATAATATCAAACTTTGGGCTCCAGGTTCTTTGAGATTTTTATTTTATTTTTTCTTCACAGGCAGAAAATCTTCCTTATCACTGCCATCTGTTGGTGTGTAGAATATCCTTAAATTTGTTTTTTCAGCTTTCTGGCTGTGACCAGAACTGAACTGAACCAATTCCACAGCTCCCTGCATGCAAATCCCCTGGGGGAAAGAGCTGAACTCCCAGAAGTATGGACAATCCTGAGACCTCAGGGGACAACTACTTGCTGCCCACATTCCTCCCACACAAGAGGAAATGACTGCTGCCATCTGTTTCCTCTGGGCACAGGGTCTTAGGAGCAGTGATGGGCAGAACCTTTCTGATTTCTGCCTGTGCCAAGAGCTGAAAGCCACTCACCAGGAGAGCCTACACACCTGACAGCAGAGGTAAGAACAACTCTTCTCCGCCAAGCAACCTGCCAGGAGGCTTCAGGTCACACAAACAGGAGCCGCTCTCTGTTCACAGATCTGGCTGAAAAACACCAGGTCTACAGGAGTGCTGACACATAGGCCTACAAGAGAGTCAAGCCACTGTCAGAAACAGCAAGATAAGCTAACACCAGAGACAACCTGATGTCCAGAGGCAAACACAAGAGGGAAATGACACTCTTCATAATAATCCCAAATAATATAAAAATACCTCGGTGTGACTCTAACCAAGCAAGTTAGAAAGATCCTGTATGACAAGAACTCCAAGTATCTGAAGAAAGAAATTGAAGATAATCTCAGAAGATGGAAAGACCTCCCATGCTCATGAATTGGCAGAATTAATATAGTAAAAAATTGCCCTTTTTCCAAAAGCAAACTACAGATTCAATGGAATCCCCATCAAAATTCCAATCGAATTCTTCATAGAGTTAGAAAGAACAATTTGCAAATACATTTGGAATAACAAAAATCCCAGTATAGCTAAAACTATCCTCAACAATAAAAGAACTTCTGGGGGAATCACCATCCGTGACCTCAAGCAGTATTACAGAGCAATAGTCATAAAAACTGTATGGTATTGGTACAGAGACAGGCAGATAGACCAGTGGAATAGAATTGAAGACCCAGAAATGAACCCACACACTTATGGTCACTTGATCTTTGGAGCTAAAACCAATCCAATGGAAGAAAGATAGCATTTTCAGCAAATGATGCTGGTTCAACTGGGGCTCAACATGTAGAAGAATGCAGATCGATCCATGCTTATCACCCTGTACAAAGCTTAAGTCCAAGTGGATCATCAAACCAGATACACTGAAACCAATAGAAGAGAAAGTGGGGAAAAGCCTCAAACACATGGGCACTGGGGAAAATTTCCTGAACAAAACACCAATGGCTTATGCTCTAAGATCAAGAATCGACAAATGGGACCTCATAAAACTGCAAAGCTTCTGTAAGGCAAAGGACACTGTCATTAGGACAAAACGGCAACCAACAGATTTGGAAAAGATCTTTACCCATCCTACAACTGACAGAGGGTTAATATCAAAAATATACAAAGAACTCAAGAATTAGAATCTAGAGAGCCAAATAACCCTATTAAAAATGGGGTGCAGAGCTAAACAAAGAATTCACAGCTGAGAAGCACCTAAAGAAATGTTTAACATCCTTAGTCATCAGGGAAATGCAAATCAAAACAACACTGAGATTCTACCTCACACCAGTCAGAATGGCCAAGATAAAAAACTCAGGCAATAGCAGATGCTGGCGAGGATATGAAGAAAGAGGAACACTCCTCCATTGTTGATGGGATTGCAGACTGGTAAAACCATTCTGGAAATCAGTCTGGAGGTTCCTCAGAAAATTGGAAATTACACTACCTGGGGACCCAGCTATACCTCTCTTGGGCATATACCCAAAAGATGCTCCAACATACAACAAAGACACATGTTCCACTATGTTCATAGCAGCCTTATTTATAATAGCCTGAAGCTAGAAGGAACCCAGATGCCCTTCAACAGAGGAATGGATACATCTACACAATGGAATATTACTCAGCTATCAAAAACAATGACTTTATGAAATTCATAGGCAAATGGATGGAACTAGAAAATATCATCCCAAGTGAGGTAACCCAGTCACAGAAAAACACCCTTGGTGTGCACTCATTGATAAGTGGATATTAGCCCAAATGCTCGAATTACCCAAGATACAATCCATAGACCACTTGAAGCTCAAGAAGAAGGATGACCATAGTGTAGATGCTTCAGTCCTTCTTAAAAGAGGGAACAAAAATATTCACAGGAGGGGATATGGAGGCATAGTTTGGAGCAATGACTGAAGGAACGGCCATGCAGAGCCTGCCCCACATTGGTATACAGCCCATATATACACAACCACCATACCTAGATAAGATTGATGAAGGTAAGAAGTGCATGCTGACAGGAACTGGATATAGATCTCTCCTGAAAGGCACAGCCAGAGTATGTCAAATACAGAGGTTAATGCTAGCAGCAAACCATTGAACTGAGAATGGGATCCCCATTGGAGCAATTAGAAAAAGGACTGAAAGAGCTTGAATGGGCTCGACACCCCATAAGAACAACAATGCCAACCAACCAGAGCTCCCAGGGACTAAACCACTACCCAAAGACTATACATGAACTGACCCATGGCTCCAACTTCATTTGTAGCAAAGGATGGCCTTGTTGGGGCACCAGTGGAAGGAGAAGCCCTCGGTCCTGCCAAGGCTGGACCCCTCAGTATACGGGAATGTCTGGGGGGGCTAGAAGTGGGGGTGGATGGGGAGGAGAACACCTAGATAGAAGAAGGAGAGGAGGATGGGATAGGGGGCTTATGTCCAGGAAACCAGGAAAGGGAATAACATTTGAAATGTAAATAAAAAATAACCAATAAAAGGAAAAAATGTTTTTTCAACAAATGTATAAGTTTTTAAACCCAAGCTTTATAGGAGAGTTTTCTTTCAAACTCTCTGCCAGTGGCGGACGAGCCTGCAAGTCCTCTTCGTAGGCATTAGAGCCTCGTGTCCCAGCCTCCAGGGAAGGCTGAGCAGTAGCTAAGCTTCACACTTCTTTGATTTAACGTTCCTTTTTTTTTTTTTTACCTCTGGGACCTAAATGTTTTCATTTCTATAAACATAGCTAAGCATTTCTGAGACATTTTATTGCAGGTTGTATAGCTTACAGAGAAAGTTTTAGAAGGATTTTCAGATTGTTTTCTTTGCCAGGATTGCTGATAACAGAACTTCTCAATTTTATTGTTTGTGTACAACTCCCTTTAACACTAAAAATATAATTTTAGACTACTGTGCAATTATAGTAAATTTAATTGAAATAAGCACACACACACACACACACACACACCCCACTCTTGTAGGAACAAAACTCAATCAGTAGCAGCAGGTGCTATGTCCCACTAAAGCGTAACTACTAGCCAAGTGTGTTTTGCACTACACACATCAGCTCTCACAGAAATAATGGAGAACATCATAAATCCAACAAGGAGGTTAAACATAAATTAATAAGAGTGTCTTGGTAGCTTTTAGGAACTAGAGTATAAAATATTGAGAAATGAATCTGGAGAAATGTCTTAGTCTCATGTTCTAAAGGTTTATAAGTCCCTCTCAATCTTCAGAAAACTATGGGAATGAGTATATCAACGTGAAGAAGCATGTGCAATTCCATGTGTGATTTTGGGGGAGAATGCAGGCACTCATGGCACTACTGTGGTATTTGTGAAGGCTCCAGTCACAAGCAGAAAATTTCTGCAAAAGTACAAGTGCCCTAACATTTATGGCTGTAAGATCTTATACGGCCTCAAGGATGTGAAGATATTCTTGAGTGGAATACTCATCCCCTTTTTTGAGTTATCGTTCCTCAGTGAGCATTTCTGACTCAGCCATTGTAATGTTGCGTAAGGGAAAATCTTCCTGCAAATTTATTTATTTTCTATGCATACACCACACTCCTGGCAATAGGGTCTCCTAAGTTTGCCATTCATGCTTTCTTTAGGGTCCTTTTTACCCCTTCGTTATGGTATACGTGCGGAGTATCCTGCACCAGCTTGTGCATTCAGACACATGGTCCTCATCTGGTGCTGCTGCTTTGGGAGGTAATGGAATCTTTAGGAGGTAGAGTTTGCCTGAAGGAGGTGGATCACTGAGGGGTACTGGACTTACAGGCTATAGCTTCTGGCCTAATTTCTTACTCTGTTGCCTGCTCTGCCAAGATATGAACAAGCAGCTTCATACTTCTGCAGCCACAGCCTTAAATCACTTCTGACTCTATGCCTTCTCCTTCTCAAGTGTGTGAGCCAAAAATTCTTTCCCTAATTTACTTGTTATGAATTATCTGATGATAGCAATGAGAAAAATGTTTAATATATCCTTGGTGTTATTCCACTCATAGTTAATGACTTGTTTTATGCATGCACATGTGAGCAGCTATGTGTGTGCATGTGTGTGTGTGTGTGTGTGTGTGTGTGTGTGTGTGTGTGTGTATTCTAAGCACAAACCACCATATCTATCCCTTTCTATGTGAATTCTGATAAAGTCAGGTCTTCGTGCTTTCAAGATAAGCACTTTAATTACTGTTACCTCCATAGCATCTAACAGCTAATAACTCTTTATGGTAAGCATTTTCTATTTCTTCAGTAACTCGGGCTCTGACTCTGACCAAAGTCTGACATAAGGACTTAAGATAACTTAAGGATAACTACTTGGGATCACAGAATGATTCCAGAGTTCCCAGTTGCATGAATGACTCTCATGCTATATAAATATCTATCCTGGGAATGCTATACTAAAGTAACCCTTCTCTTAGGGAAATTCTGATGTGCAGTTACAGATTGTGTGTTTTCCTGGCTATAAACCTAATCACTGCACATGTGTTGACATTTCCCTGATCATAAAACCTACAAAACACTGATTTAACTGGATAAAGAGCAAAAGCACTTTAATTCAAAGCAAGACTAATCTCCTGTGGAATTAAGAGATAATATTCAGAATTATAGTTCATAGTTGTTTGAAATGGGTTATAATTATTCTACTATGGAAATCCGTTTTAGTTATGAGGTGAATAAAGAGGTCAGGAAAGGGAAAGTGTAGAGGCTTTGCCGAAGGAATATGTTTTTTGAAATAGGCACAAGATTTCACTTAATTAATATTATGCTCATATTATACTGAGATAAATATTGCTCACAGAAAGTCAGCCTCAGTTTGCTAGCTGAATTAAAAGAACAACATTACTCAAAGTGGCATGCCAGTCATTCATTCAATCCATTTCATCTCGAGGATTGGCCAGTTGAGGATGGAAGGCCAGAAAAGATTGGCCAGCTGAGAATGGAAGGCCAGAAAGGGTTGGCCGGCTGAGGATGGAAGGCCAGAAAGGGCAGCAGTGACTTGACACTGGTGCCCATTGTTTTCAGAACGATAGCTTTGCTTTTAGAGTTGGCTGTAATTTTATGGTCCTAAGCTTTCACAGGGACTGCTGTGTATTCTTCATCCCTAAAATAGAGTCAACATGGTCCGGCATGGTGACACAGGCCTTTGATCACGACACCCCAAAAGCACAGGCAGAGGCAGAGGCAGAGGCAGAGGCAGAGGCAGAGGCAGAGGCAGAGGCAGAGGCAGAGGCAGAGGCAGAGGCAGAGGCAGAGGCAGAGGCAGAGGCAGGTAGATCTCTGCAAGTTTGAGGCCAGCCCAGTCTGCAAAGTGAATCCAGGACAGCCAGGACTATTACAAACCTGTCTGGAAAAACAAACAAAACAACAAAACAAAAGCAGAGTCAACATCTAAAATTACTGATATAGAGTCTTTAACTAATTGATGTATTTTAAAGAACATATTATCAACACTCATCTACTACAAAAATAACGAAGGTATTCCTATCTTTAAGATATTTTTGACAATACTGACATTTATGTGAATTTTTTTTAGGCTTGACATTATTCTGTGTGAGCAAAATGACTAAAAAATGAGGCCAAGCCTGAGACAGAACCACAGCTAATTACTCAGAAGATTGGGCACTCCTGCACGTCTGTGTCAAGCCAAAACACTGGCTTCTTCCAGTCTTCTTGGCATGTAAATGTGGTCTGAAAACTAAAATTACTCTGAAGTCGAGCTTTTAAATCTTAGTTGCCTCTGTGCTTTGACGTGTCTGTGGTGTTTCGTTGCAGATCTTAGCCATTGGTTTTTTCCAGGGGCCCATACAAAGAACCCATTTTGTTTGTCTGTCTCAAGAATTTCTGACATCTTTCTCCCATGATATTTACCTTTTTCTGGACAATCCAATGTCAGAAAGAAAAAAAAAACTGTATGCCTTCCTTTACATATGAATCTCAAACTAAAATGTATATGTATATAGACTATAATGTGTGCGTGTGTGTGTGTGTGTGTGTGTGTGTGTGTGCAAACAGCTGTAAATGTGGATACAAGGTAGTATTTAGAAAGAAGAGCAAGAAAGGGTAGTAGTGGGTCCTGAGGAAAGACGGAAAGCATTAGAAGAGTACTTGTGAGTCATGACAAACAAGATAAAGCTAACTTTTTTTTTTCTAGTTTCAACTCTGACATAGGTTTTTTTTTCCCTTTCTTTTGTGGCGAACAAATGAAAAAAAAAATTAAATAGGTAAGTGAGTGCAGTGGCTAGTTTTATGTCAACTCATCACAAGTGAGAGAGTAGGGAACTTCTGTTGAGGAAGTACCTCCATAGGTTGATCAGGTTGTAGGCAAGCCTGTAGGCCATTTTCTTAATTAGTTATTGATGTGGGAGGGCCCAGATCACTGAGTATGTGGTGCCCAGGCCTTTATGCATGGGATCACCCCTGGACTTGTGGTTCTACATTCTATAAGAAGGTAGGTTGAGTAAGCCACGAGGAACGAGCCAGTAAGTCACACCTCTCTATGGCCTCTGCATTAGCTCCTGCCTTGAGCTTCCTGCCTGGTTTGAGTTCCTGTCTTGGCTTCCCCCAATGGACAGACTCAGGATTTACAAGCCAAATAAATCCTTTCCTTCTCAGGCTGCTTTTGGTTATGGTGTTTCATCACACCATAATAACCTGACTAGGACAGATAGTAAAAGTATAAAACCATAGGTGAAACTTCATTATTTCAGGATTTCTGCCTTGTAGAGGAGTTCACTGAAATGTATAGAATTTGAGACTGGGCACTTATTTGAGTGGCTTCTTTAGAATAGCTGTGTGGTATTTTTGTTTGTGTATTAATTAGAATAACAACTTTGGTAGAACTTTATAATTTTACACACATATATTTAAGTGAGGAAGTACAGTTATATAATATAATGTATATGGTGCCTCCATAAGATCAGGTTGTATTTATATACGCAGGTATAAATATGCGACTATATCCTAAGTTCTAGTCGTTTCCTTGTGAAGAATCTTCCAGAAATTTCTGACCAGATCTCATCTTGAAAGACAGAGATATGTGATAATTTGTTTCAATAGGTAAAAAAAAAAAAAAAAAAACAAATCTAGCAATGAGACAAAACGTATTGATATTTGTTGGTTATTCCTGCCCGGCAGAATGTTAGTCTAACTTCTCTTGGCTCCTCTGATCCTGTGGGCATCAACTAATGCATACTAATCCTACCAGACCTTAGAAGACAGCTTCTGATTCAGTAGTTCTGGGGCATATCCTAAACTTTTACATTTTTAACAATGTCCTGTGTGGATATTATGTCCAATACCTTAGGAAAACATATAAGCAAAAATTATAGTCAATGTCAAGGCCAATGCATATAGTTTGAGTAACTTAAAAATGACTTGGTCCATTTCTCTGTGAAAGGTCAGAAGTAAGGGACTGACATCCTAAGCTAAAATAACATTGCCAGTATTAATGATGTAAGATTGGTCAACGAGAGCTACCACAGTAGCACCATATGCCAGACAGTCTAGAAGAGATTTACTTCCTCATGTTACCAGATACTATAAGTACAATATCAGGGCACTCCTGGGATAGGTTTACTCTGGAGCTGGGACGAAGAACACCAGGCTCCTGGAGTATTGAGAGCTCCTGGCACTCATTGCCTTATGCTATCTGACCCTTACTTTTGCCTTCGTCTTCACATAGAGCTCTCCTGTAAGTGGTAAGTAGACACAAATCTCCTATTTATAAAAGTCTAAGTCATATCAGATTAAAGACACCCAGGTCTACTGTGACTTTATCCTAGCTTGACTAATAAGAATTATAATGACCCTGTTTACAAGTAAGCTCCTAGTTTGGTGAACTGGAAGGTAGGACTTGAGCATATGTTGTTGATTTGATTTGGTTTGCTTGTTTTTGTTTTGTTTTAACATGTGATGTTTTAAAGGAGCAAAATTTAACACATAGTGGGTTGGTAGGATAATGTCAGTCCCCAGGAGAAGTTGTTCTCCAGGCCTCTGGGGACAGCTTGTGAGATTCCCACCATAAAAAGAGGACAATGGATGAGAAGGACTTGGAGATTCCTAGATTCCTAGAAACCAATTGTTTAATTACTGTGACACTGGTAAAAAGCTTTTGGAACATAGATAGTAAAAAGGACAAAGGGTCTTCCCAACCAGACTCACAGGTAGCATTTCTGCAAAGTCATGAAAATTAAAAGGAAGCTCTTGGAAACAAAATTGCCACCAAAATGAGATGGCCCAGGAGAGAAAAACCATGCTAACAAAGTCCTAAGATATTTTAATGGATTGGTGGATCAATGGGATTCAAGATCTCTCTGGTACTTTATAACCAAATTCACTTAATGCATTAAAAAAATAGAATAAGAAACACACTTGCCAAAGGAGTCTCTCTACCTTAATTTAGGGAAAGGGGGAATAAAACCTCAAAAGAAATTTATATGCCTTTATTTAGAAGAGGGCCAAAGCAAGAGACAAAACTCTGCCTAAGAAGGTCATGGTCTGACACTATTTGAAGGATCTCAGACAAAGTATATCATCTCTCTGAACTGCACTGCTCTTACTTAAAAATATCCTGGAACCTTCTCCAAAACTGAACATGTAATCAGTCAAAAAACAGGCCTCAACAGATACGGGAAGATAGAAATAATCCCATGCATCCTATCAGATCACCACACACTAAGACTGGTCTTCAATAACAACAATAATGACAGAAAGCCCACATATACATGGAAGTTGAACAATGCTATACTCAATGACAACATTGTCAAGTAAGAAATAAAGAAAGAAATTAAAGAGTTCTTAGAATTTAATGAAAATGAAGATACAACATTCCCAAACTTATGGGACACAATGAAAGGAGTACTAAGAGGAAAACTCATAGCTCTGAGTGCCTGCAAAAAGAAACAAGAAAGAGCATATGTCAGCAGCTTGACAGGACACCTTAAAGCTCTAAAACAAAAAGAAATAAATAAACCCAAGAGGTGTAGAAGGCAGGAAGTAATCAAACTCAGAGCTGAATTCAACCAAGTAGAAACAAAAAGGACTATACAAAGAATCAACAAAAGCAAGAGCTGGTTCTTTGAGAAAATCAACAAGTAGATAAACCCTTAGCCAGACTAACCAGAGGTCACAGAGAGTGTATCCAAATTAACTAACAAAATCAGAAATGAAAAGGGAGACATAACAACAAATCTGAAGAAATTAAAAAAATCATCAGATCCTACTACAAAAGCCTATATTCAACAAAACTGAAAAATCTGGAGGAAATAGACAATTTCCTAGACAGATACCAGGTACCAAAGTTAAATCAGGAACAAATAACTCATCTAAACAACTCCATAACTCCTAAAGAAATAGAAGCAGTTATTAAAAGTCTCCCAAACAAAAAGAGTCCAGGTCCAGATGGGCTCAGTGCAGAATTCTATCAGACCTTCATAGAAGACCTCATACCAATACTGTCCAAACTATTCCACAAAATTGAAACAGACGGAGCACTACCAAATTCCTTCTATGAAGCCACAATTACTCTTATACCAAAATCACACAAAGACTCAACAAAAAAAGAGAACTTCAGACCAATTTCCCTTATGAATATTAATGCAAACATACTCAATAAAATTCTTATAAACTGAATCCAAGAACACATCAAAATGATCATCCATCATGATCAACTAGGCTTCATCCCAGGGATGCAGGGATGGTTTAATATATGAAAATCCATCAATGTAACCCACTATATAAACAAACTCAAAGATAAGAATCACATGGTCATTTCATTAGATGCTGAGAAAGCATTTGACAAAATTCAACACCCCTTCATGATAAAAGTCCTGGAAAGATCAAGAATTCAAGGCCCATATCTAAACATAGCAAAAGCAATATATAGCAAACCAGTAGCTAACATCAGCTAAATGGAGAGAAACTTGAAGCAATCCCACTAAAATCAGGAACTAGAGTAGGCTGCCCACTCTCTCCCTACTTATTCAATATAGTACTTGAAGTCCTAGCCAGAGCAATCAGACAGTGAAAGGAGGTCAAAGGGATACAAATTGGAAGGGAAGAAATCAAAATATCACTGTTTGCAGATGATATGATAGTGTACTTAAGCAACCCCAAAAATTCCACCAGAGAACTACTTAACCTGATAAACAACTTCAGCAAAGTGTCGGGGTATAAAATTAACTCAAACAAATCAGTAGCCTTCCTCTACTCAAAGGATAAACAGGCTGAGAAAGAAATTAAGGAAATGGAACACTTCACAACAGTCCCAAATGACATAAACTATCTTGGTGTGACTTTAACCAAACAAGTGAAAGATCTGTATGACAAGAACTTCAAATCTCTGAAGAAAGAAATTGAAGAAAATCTCAGAAGATGGAAAGATCTTCCATGCTCATGGATTGGCAGGATTAATATAGTAAAGATTGCCATTTTGCCAAAAGCAATCTACAGATTCAATGCAATCCCCATCAAAATTCCTACACAATTCTTTATAGAGATACAAAGAGCAATTTGCAAATTCATTTGGAATAACAAAAAAACCCAGGATAGCAAAAACTATACTCAACAATAAAAGGACTTCTGGGGGAATCACCATCCCTGACTTCAAGCAGTATTACAGAGCAATAGTGATAAAAACTGTATGGTATTGATACAGAGACAGACAGATAGATCAGTGGAACAGAATTGAAGACCCAGAAATGAACCCACACACCTATGGTCACTTGATCTTTGACAAAGGAGCTAAAACCATCCAATGGAAGAAAGATAGCATTTTCAACAAATGGTGCTGGTTCAACTGGAGGTCAGCATGTAGAAGAATGCAGATCAATCCATTCTTATCACCCTGTAAATGCTTAAGTCCAAGTGGATTAAGGACCTCCGCATCAAACCAGATACACTCAAACTGATAGAAGAAAAAGTGGGGAAGAGCCTCAAACACATGGGCACTGAACAAATTTCCTGAACAAAACACCAATGGCTTATGCTCTAAGATCAAGAATTGACAAATGAGACCTCATAAAACTGCAAAGTTTTTGTAAAGCAAAAGATACTGTCATTAGGACAAAACAGCAACCAACAGATTGGGAAAAGATCTTTACCAATCCTACAACCGACAGAGGGCTAATATCCAAAATATACAAAGAACTAAAGAAGTTAGATTCCAGAGAGCCAAATCACCCTATTAAAAAATGGGGTACAGAGGTAAACAAAACATTCTCAGCTGAGGATTATTGAATGGCCAAAAAAGCAACTAAAGAAGTGTTCAACATTCTCAGTCATCAGGGAAATGCAAATCAAAACGACCCTGAAATTCCACCTCACACCAGTCAGAATGGCTAAGACCAAAAACTCATGTGACAGCAGATGCTGGCAAGGATGTGGAGAAAGAGGAACACTCCTCCATTGTTGGTAGGATTGCAAGCTGGTACAACTGCTCTGGAGATCAGTCTGGAGTTTCCTCAGAAAATTGGACATTGAACTACCTGAGGACCCAGCTATACCTCTCTTGTCATATACACAAAAGATGCTCCAACATACAACAAAGACACATGCTCCACTATGTTCATAGCAGCCTTATTTATAATAGCCAGAGGCTGGAAAGAACCCAGATGCCCTTCAACAGAGGAATGGATTCAAAAAATGTGGTACATCTACACAATGGAATATCACTCAGCTATCAAAAACAATGACTTTATGAAATTCACAGGCAAATGGATGGAAGTAGAAAATATCATCCTGAGTGAGATAACCCAATCACAGAAAACAATACTTGGTATGCACTCATTGATAAGTGGATATTAGCCAAAAAGTTCAAATTACTCAAGATGCAATCTACAGACCACAGGAAGCTCAAGAAGAAGGATGACCAAAATGCGGATGCTCCCCACTCCTTCTTAAAAGTGGGGAAAATATTCATAGGAGGGGATATGGAAGCAAAGTTTAGAGCAGTGAGTCAAGGAATGCACATTCAGAGACTGCCCCACATGTGGCCCATACATATTCAGCCACCAAACTAGATAAGATGGATGAAGCAAAGAAGTGCAGGCTGACAGGAACCGGATGTAGGTCTCTCCTGAGAGACACATCCAGAGCATGTCCAATACAGAGGTCAATGCCAGCAGCAAACCACTGAACTGAGAACAGGACCTCCTTGGGGGAAATTAGAGGAAGGATTGAAAGAGTTGAAGGAGCTTACAACCGCATAAGAACAACAATGCCAACCAACCAGAGCTTCCAGGGACTAAACCACTACTGAAAGACTATACATGGACTGACCCAGGGCTCCAACTGCATATGTAGCAGAGAATAACCTTGTTGGGCACCAGTGGAAGGGAAAGCCCTTGATCTTGCCAAGGTTGGACCCCCAGTGCAGGGGAATATGGGGGAGGGCAATAAGGGTGATGTATAGGAGGAATACCCGTATGGGGGAGGGGGAGGGGGGAAGGAGGGCTTATGGACAGGAAATGGGGAAGGGGAATAACCTTTGAAATGTAAGTAAAGACATATATAATAAAGAATTAAATTAAAAAATCCTTTGTAGGGTAATTTAATGGATTAAAAGAGACAGTGGTTGCAAAAGGACCGATCAGCTCTAAGAGAGGGTTCTATAAATTCCTGAGAACAATGACCAAATCTTCTCTTTTTAAATCTGTTGAATCCAGCACACAGTAAATATTCTGCAATTAGTTATTGGCCCTTTAATAAAGCATCCTGAAATCTGACCTCTCTGTGCCACCCACCAAGATCCTACCTGCTCAGACACACTATACAGTATCAGGCGACAACCTTGAACTTCTAATCCTCCCGAGTTTCCTAATTACAGGCGTGTGCCTTGCTTTGTGTAATATTAAAGATTGAATCAAAGGATTCAAGAATTCTATCCTACCGAGCTATATCCCAGAATGCTGACTTCCTGAGGCCTTGAGAATAAGACTTCCAGGGAGGGAGATGGCTACGCAGGTAGAATGTTTGCTGCCAAAGTACAAGAACCTCAGTTCAGATCCCCAGTTTCCCTCTGAAAATATGTGTATGGTGATTTGCACCAGAAACCCAGTGCTGTGTGGGAGATATCCAGATACTGTAGCTTGCCTGGCAGTGATTCTATATGAACCAGTGAGCTCTAGTCCAATAGGAGATCCTGTCCCAACAATTAGGGTAAAGACGTGTAGATGAGGACACTCACTGTCACTCTCAATGTATGCGCACCCACACGCACGCACGCACGCACGCACGCACGCACGCACCCATGCACAAACAAGCAAATTAAGACTTCCGCTTATCCTAACTTGCAACAGCCTGGCAATCCCAGAATCCTAAATTCTGAAGGCGGAGTCTGAACCAGTCCAAAGCAACCATCTTCCTGTGGGTGGATGCAGCTCGTACACAGCTGAGAAAGCCACACCCTCTGGAAAAATTCCCCAGAGTTCCCTGACATCGGCACCTCAGGATCTGGGAAAATCTCTTTTCAGTACTGACTGCACATCTGCCGCACTCCTTCAGGAGTGAGCAAATTAACTCAGGAAACAAATCCAAATCAGCTCTCAAGAACCTTCAGCAACAATCCTTCGGCAGTCTGTGGCCATATGGGAGAACTCTGTACCTGTCATTAAGGCTGAGTGTTATGACTGCACATTGGAATCGCTGACCTGGGGCTTCTTTCTCCACCTGGTGACTCACTCTTTTTCTTAGTACCGACTGTATTAGCCCATGTAGACTGATCAATATGTCCACATAAAATCTTTTTAATACCCAGCCAATGGTTAGGGGCCAATTTTAGTACCAACAGAAGACACTGTCCTAGTTGTTAAAAGATATATGTGTAGTAATTTTCACTGCAAACAAGAGAAGCTGTCCTTTAAAGTACAGATGATGTTCAACACAAAAAAAAAAGATCTGTGGCACCATGTCTTGAAGGAAATTTAGCAACGGCACTTTTTCTTAACGAGTCACACTTAGGAAGAAGATCATTAGAGCTTGAAGGGCTGTGCTTTACAGCATTTAAATAAACCTGAGTTATTGGGCCCTAACTAGAGTAAGTGATCGTCATTTTTTTATTTGCTCAAAAGGGTTTGCAATTATTTCTGCTGGAAGATTTACCTATCTGCATCTTCGGTCAGTTTTAGAACTTTAGGCCTTTGATCTTGCCATAATATCATGATTAATTGACCGGTTGAAGGGTTCAGACGTCAATAAACTCAGCATTTGTTATTATTTATTATTTTACTGGTCGTAATGTACCGCCAGGCATTCAGAGGCTAAAGAAAGCACAGTCCATCCCCACAGCATCTTGAAGAACTGATTATCTAGGGAAAACAAAAGCACTTTCTTTTTAATTCCACTAAAGTGCTAAGGGCACAGAAACGACCAACAATGCACCCGTGTTTATAGGAGCCACTGTTCAAATGAGTTGCAGAGACGCAAGTTGTTTCTTCTTGATTTAGATTTTGCTGTCTGTGTTTTTATGTGAATCCACATTACGTCTGTACTTTTATCTAAAACAAAGGCTCCCACCTTGGTTGTTCCTCATGTTGTAAAATTATTCTGCTTAGACATTGCTCAGAAAATATGCGGGCTCGCAGAGGAAGGGAAGATAAAACTAATCTCAGTTCTAAAGATTAAGAAATATGTAAGTTAGGGCAGTGGCTATGTCCTGGAAACCCATGTGTTTTACTTTAATGAGATCTAAGTCCTTTTGTCTGAACAAACAAAACACTTCTTCACCAAATGGATTTAACAACAGTGAGGCCTGGTTACTCTTCCCAAGAGAACATAACTTCATGATGTCCAGCCTCTGGGAAAGGTGAATACTACCAAATTTACCAAACTTGGGGGTTTGGGGTGAATACATGAGTTACCAAATATATGGTATAATTCTCAAACCATGAATTTTTAATATAAATCATAGCTGAAGCAAGTACCTTGCGTGGAGTGACTTGCTTTGTGAGACATGTCCTGGTGCCATTCATTGACAACACAATGACAGAATGATACGGCAGCTGTTCCCCAGTTTACAAGGGATTAAAAAAAGATAGAGACAGCTCAGTAGGCTTCTCCCAAGGCCATTAAAATAAAGTCGGCATTAGCACTGAGATACAAAAATCCTCATTCAGGAAACTGCCTCATTCCAGACCCCGTTCCTAACTGTAAACTGTCAAATTATACAAAAAAATGCTGTTATACAAATACACTACTCTCACTCGCAGCTCCAGGAGAGATGTTTGCATAATCCAAAAATGGAATTCATCACCAAAGATCCAATAAAAACGGGAAGAGGTAGAGATTCTCCAAGGCTGTGATTGATAGCATGTAGTGAACTCACCAGCTGAGGAAAGTGTGACACCGCCCAGCCTGCTGCCGTTTCTATGGAACCTGATGAGAGGCAAACGCAGGGCCACATGTCCTGCATGATAAGCAATACAACTATGGCTGCACAGATGTTCTTCTCCGTCTCATTGGCATGGTTAAGACATACGGCAGCGAGAAAAAAATGAAGTCACCTCGTAAGCAGTGCCGTGAACGACCTGAAACATGTTTTAAATCGTGTACTCTACACCTGTCAAAAAGCAATGGTGTTTAAACTTTCGAAGACAGACATGTTAGAGATACCCTAAACTTCGTGTCATATGGTGTTTTTCTGTGTTGCTACACATTCCCCATCCCTGAAGTAAATTACAGCTCTTCGAATAGTCTGAAAGATTACATAGTTTGATTTGGAGAAGAGGTCTGGTTTCCTCATACATGTTAGACTTGGGAGTATTTCAGCACTTGCAATAGCAATATTTGGATGTCAGTAAAATCTAGATTTCAGCACCCAGGGAAGATTTGGTACATGAAACATCTGGTGTGTTTGTGGGAGAGGCTCAGATATAAATCAGCAGGAGCCTCATTCTCTCTGGTTAAATTTGATTTCTGGTTTACATACCTGCCCTTCTTTTCATGGCTAAGGTAAAGCTAACACATGTTTTAAAGGTTTCTTTTAGCAAAAATAATTTTATTAAAAAAAGAAGATAAGTTTGCATGTCGTTTTGAAAACGTAAGCAGCCAGACCCAGCTCCCGTGATTCTCTAACTCAACCCAGGGATGCAGATTTTGGCAAGTGACTTACCCAGCACAAGCAAAACCAAAACCCCTGCAGTGTGGCATGCTGGGAACTCCCAAGAAGTCTGTAAAATTAACATGCAGTTGTCTTAGATGAGGGAGTGGAACCGATCCATTTATCTTCTCTTGTAACATAGTTGACTTCCAGAAAAGAAAACAATGCTACATGTGTGGTTTCAAGACTTCTGTTGTGACAATCCTAAGACTTTAGTGACGCCCCTAGAGTACCTTGAAGAAATCTACATACAGGATGCATTAAAGGTGATTATCTAGCTGTGAGGTATATTGTAATTGGTTTCTTAAAACCCTCCTTTGGATTTATAAAAGCTCATAACACAGAAGTATTCTGCAGCCCGCAGATGAGCAAGGAAGGGAAGAAAGGCTTGAAATTGTATCCTCATAAAAGATGTTCCAAATGGGTAAAGCTTCTGAATTGGAAATGCACCTCTAAAATAATAAGCTTAAGATTGGATTCTGCAATGGAAGAACAAAAAAAGAAAATGATATCCAGCAAAACCCAAGAAAACATTCAACATTTCAGAGACAGAGCCGTGCAGGGGAAGGAATTAACTATACCAGATATGTCATAATTGGGAACCAGTAGGCCATCTTTTCTGGTGTTTATGTCCCAGGTTGAATATGTATTCTCTACTATCTTTGTCTTAGCCCTTATGAACACTGATAATACAGGTAAGTTCTCCAGACCAAAACAGTCCTCAAAAGAAAGCTTGGGAAAGCAGTTATGACCTTATGGGTGGGTGTATATATATATATATATATATATATATATATATATATATATGATAGATAGATAGATAGATAGATAGATAGATAGATAGATAGATAGATATTGCTAACTACAGAGCAAGGGACAGCCTCAAGACCACAACACTTCTATGATTAGAGGGCTCCAGGAACTCTTACCAATCACATATCAGTCCTCTACTTTTCAGTTTCAGGTCTGCTCTTCAATAACGCCAATGACATGGTACAGCATGGCTTAGCAGTTGAGCACATGTGATGCTCATCCAGAGGATTCAACACTCAGCATCCACTCCAGGCAGCTTACAACCACCTGTGAGTCCAGCTCCAGGGGAATTCAATGTCTCTGACCTCTAGGGGAACCTGCACAGACATGCACAAACCCACATATGGATGCACACTGTTAAAAGTTAAAAAGTTCTTTTTTAGAAAAAAGAAAAAATACATTTACTATAAGTATCCTTCCTGTCTGGGCCACAGTGTTCTCCTGACAGACCGTGTACTCAGCAACACTCCCTTGCACTTCGGGTCTCTCATGCATGGTTTTTATTCAGTTGAAAGAGTGTTGCACTCGTCCTCATTTCTTCAAGTGTTTTGTTGCTTGGTTGGTTGGTTGGTTGGTTGGTTGGTTGGTTATGGTTTTCTTCTCCTCATAAGTGAGTATTGGATTTTGTCAAATGATGTTTGAAATAAATTAATGTGTTTGTGTAATTTCTCTTCTCTAACATATAGTTTATTTTGTACAGTTTATTATTTGGGTTTTGGAGAAGCCCTCATTTGCTTTTAAAAAATACAAATTATGGAACAAATTCCTGTTCAATGAATCAAATAAGTAGTAAGAACCACCTTAATATTTTCTGATGCAGGACAAGACTGAAAACATTTCCTAATATCATTATTTTATTGAGATGAGGACTTAAAAATATTTGGAGTAACAAAGACAGAAAAGAATATTGCTAGATCTTATTATAAAGAATATGTTAGAGGTTGCTAAGATTGCTCAGTGGGTAAGAATGCTTGGCTACACACCTAATGACTTAAGTGTCATACCCAAGATCCACATGGGAGACCGTCAGATCTACACACACACACACACACACACACACGCACACACACCACACACACACACACACACACGCCAGAATAAGTAAATAAATATTTTAGTTCTTTCCTAAAATATTGAAGTCCCGAGATTTCTTTATAGGACTCTCTTTTCATGTAAAATTCCCAATTGTCCTGTGCTAGAATATTAGAAGTGTAAAAAGTTGTGTTTTTTTCATAAATGCAAAAAAACCAGTACCCTCTTTTCTATAGGAAATGCCCCATGTTGACAGAGTTACATCACTAAGAACTGATCACCATCATCATTAAGCTTTTAAAATCTTACTATATTGATCAGCTAGAAGCATAAACAAGACGATATGTGAGATTGCTTCACAAAATGGATGAAGTGAAGCCCCAATCTGACCTTGTTCAGAGGAATCAACTCCCTTCCACTGAACTAATTTGCAATGAAATATTAATAGTACAGTTCAAGGGTGTTAATGTTCCAGGCAAAATTTACATTTTTTTCAGCGAATACTCTGTGGTGGGAGTTGATTTCCAAGGCAGATTTCCAGACACTGAGCAGACAATGTGTAGCTCTGATAGGCAGGGCTGGTAGCATTTGGGGACCCTCCTCAAATACACCAGGCCACTTGCAGTCTACTTCAATGAGACGTGAGGTTTTTCAAATGATTGGCTGTGTAATTGTTGCTCTTGTTTGTCCTGAGGCTTCAGTTGCATTTGGTAGGAGAGATGGGGCATGACAAGCTAATCCTTCTATAGTGTAAACTGAACTCTCGATGACTCAATCTACACATGAGCAAAGCAAGGCATGGACAGATGGGCGATGATTATCGCAGCTCCCTGCATCTGTCTGAAACGTTAGTGTTTTACAAGGCGCTTCCTCATACTCTGCATGTCACCCTCTCAGTGTTCCCTCACGAGGGCTCAGCTCCGCAAGGCCACGGAGTCTAGCAAATTGCACTTCATGCCTCAAAATTATTAGTGTTTAGCATTTCATCTTTACTTATCTCTGTTGTTGTCCTAGATTTATACAAGTAACACAGCCTAACAGACAATGTAGGAGGCTGGGGATTTATATTGTTAGAACACAAATTTGTAATTAAATAGAAAATGTTAAGAGCTGCTTCAGACTAAGGGCAAAGAACACTACAGACAGCTTTCTCTTCCCTGGAGGTATCCAAGGGCAGTGGCAGGGGTGAAAGCCAAGGCCACAGGCTGTGCAGACAGGAAAGAAATATGGATCCAAACACACGGAAAGTTGTTGCCAACAGCCTCACCCTATGTGGAACACTCAACACAGGACAGCTGGGTTGGGAGAAAGGGTAACTCTTTCTCCATTTATAAAAGGGTTTTCTTTTTCCATTTCCTGTTGTTATTCATCATGCGTTTAATTTTTAGCCCGTTTTTGTTTTCTGCAGATCATCCTCATGTGTCCACTCTCCCTCCGGGCATGCGATCAAGAGACTGACAAGCAAGCAGATGCTTTGCAGTTTCCGGGTTCTTAATGCGTGCTGCGGGGGTCGAGTCTCTTTTTGTTTATTTTACAAGTGAGAAGCTGAAACCCAGAACATCCGAGTGCTTTGCTCGAGACCCGTGGCTAGTTTGGATGGAAACAGAAACTTGGATGTTTTAACGGAAGCAGGCCGACGAGAACATTGAAGCACAGCAGGCCTGTATCTTAAACCTCATCAAGGGACAGTTGAAGGCATGGCTCTTAGCTCATAAGAACAAAGACCAGTTGAAAGAAATATGGTTCTGACTCAACAGGGAGGAGGGAGAAGCCAATCTCCAGAAAGACTAATGCTGAAAGAAATAAGGCTCCTTAAAACACATACCCCCATAAATCCATATCACGGGGGCACAAGTTGTCAGAGGAGCAGAAGGGAAAGTCTAGACAGACCCAGACCCCTCCAGACTAGACTCCATAGTGACTTTTCCACCACACGAGTCAGCCTGTCCCTAAAACCACTCCCACACTTCATGCAGTGACCAGAGAACTCTTCAGTCTCCGGGACAAGAAGTAGAAATAAGGAGATTAGATGACAAACCACAGCACAAAGAGTTAGACTTTCATTTCTTTTCCTATGTCTGGTTTAAAAGAACAAGAAGAAACAAACAAATGCATCAGAGCAAGCAAACTACAATCCCAGTCCCCAGGCAGGGTGCAAGGCTCATTCTCAACAGTCAAAATAAAAAACAAACACAGACACCAACAGTCATGTGCATGCTTACACACACACACACACACACACACACACACAATCACCAAAACATACACACACTTACACACTTATACAAACACACACACTTATACAAACACACACACTTATACACACACACACATATATATACACTTACACACAAACACATACATATACACACACTTACACACACACACTTACACACTCACCAAAACATACACACACTTACACACTTATACAAACACACACACTTACTCACCAAAACACATACACACACTTATACAAACACACACACATATATATACAGACACACAAACACGTACATATACACACACAAGCACACACACATTTACACACTCACCAAAACATACTTACACAAACACACACACACTTACACACTTATACAAACACACACATATATATATACACACACTTACAGACAAACACGTACATATCCACACACTTACACACAAACACACACACACTTACACACTCACCAAAACATAACACACACACACTTACACACTTATACAAACACACACATATATATATACACACACTTACAGACAAACACGTACATATCCACACACTTACACACAAACACACACACACACTTACACACTCACCAAAACATACACACACACACATTTATACAAACACACACATACTTATACACTTATACAAACACACACACATATATATACACACACTTACAGACAAACACGTACATATACACACACTTACACACAAGCACACACACACACACATACACACTTGTGCCCACACACACCACTAGCATTAACAGAAGCAAATAAAACACAAATGCCTTCAATTCTAGCAAATGGAGCAGTGGGCACACCCCACACATCCCTAACTCCTCCCCTACCCAACACGCACACATAGAGATTTCAATCTCCTTTTAATGTCTCCTTATGAATCTAAGCAGACAGCCGAGGGTGACAGACACTTGAGGGATGCTTCCAATATGAGAGCCATGAAAGCAGACACACACACAGAAACCGATTCATAACTCAGAGATCTAAGCAAAATTCTCTAATTTTTTTTCCTTCTGCTGCTGCTGCAATAATGTGAGCATTGGGAAATAAAGAGAAGACACCAGAGGAGCCAAACGTATGAAGAGATGGACAAGACACACAGAAAGGCGGGAAAGCCAGAGGATCCAGGCCCTGGGTATGATTAACAGGAGCTCTACAAAGAGAAAGCAGGGAGCCGATTATAAATGATCTAATTTGTCATAACAAGATTCCCTAGAACTGAGCCAAGATGCCTCAGTGGGTAGAAAGAGCTTACCACACAAGCTGGATGACTGGAGTGCAGTGTCTAAAAACACATGGAGGACAGGGCAGAGAGAACTGAGTTACCAATCTGATCTTCGTACAACATGGTTCACATGTGCACACACTCACACTCATAATACACACACATACACATACACATACACACACATTCACATGCATACACACATATACATTTACATGCACACACATATACATTCATATGCACACACATATACATCCACATGCGTGCATACACACATATACATTCATATGCACACACATATACATCCACATGCGTGCATACACACATATACATTCATATGCACACACATATACATCCACATGCGTGCATACACACATACATTCACATGCACACACACATATACATTCATATGCACACACACATATATCCACATGCACACACATACACACATACATTCACAAGCACACACACATACATTCGCAGGCACACACATATACATTTGCACACACTCATATACATACCATATGCATGCACACACACCAAATAAAAACTTTAAAAATCTTTTATTCTCTAAGACTAAAGAGCATCATAGGTCTCTAGATTGATGTGTTCAATTGACTAAAGACCATTAGTACAGAACAATGGAGGCTCAGCATAAATTACCTCAAAGTATGGGCAGGTTCAAAAGCCTGCTGTCTCCAACCTGCCCTGAACTCCTGGTAGTTCCTAAAATGAGTCAAAGAAACAAAAGCCCTTCTTCCTAAGGAGGGTCAGTGTTCTTCACCTCCCTCAAAATAAACTATAAAACTCAGAAAAGTCAACTCTGATCATTATCTCTCGGTTCTTGAAGACTATCATTCAGAAAGGGTCCCACTCTTTTCCAGAGGAAAGGATGCTACCCAGCGACATCAAAATGCACCCAGACAGACAGGCCTTGCAGGGTATTTCCCTCATCAACTCTGTTCTATCCAGTTCCATTTCTATCTAGCTGGCCATTCATCATCAAACCTAACCCACTGTGCTATGTTCTTGTTAACTTGTCTTTTAAATAGGAGAGATGGCCAGAATCTCTACAAGGACTGAGGGAAAGCTTCACACCTTACGATCTTTACAGTGCTTCCTGAGAGCACGAGAAACAAATGAGGAGAACCAAAAATCAAGCTTCTAAAAGAAGAAAAAAAAATAGAACACTCAGAAAGGTTTGTCAGTCAGGACGTTATTCCTCTCCTCAGCATGTATGTGCAGTAGAAGAAAAGACAATGCAGTGGTTCATACAGAATGGTGAGCAAAAAATATGTTCCAAGTGAAATCCTGTACCCAAACTATCAAGGAAACATAAGTGTAAAAGAAAATCATTCACAAACATCCAAATCTTAAGAATTGCATTATCTTCCCACCACTTAATAGGAACCTGCAAGAAAACTCCAACACACACAGAATAGGACATCAGTACAACAGCAAGAAAAACCAACACACGTGCAAACCAGAAGATTAGTACCAGACTGTGAGTGGCTCTCCAAAGCAGAGTGTCCATCCATCCAGATACTAGTGGAAGAACAGGCTAGAGTTTCACAATGTGAAAAGTGAAGATGGGTTTGGTTTGTTTGTGAATGTGGAAAGTTCTGGAACAAATGGGTGACAGAGACCTTGAAGCATTAGGGAAAAAAAACATGACACATAGAAAAGTAACAAATATCAACTCCACAATGGTTGTACAACATGAGACATGTTGTGATGTGCTACTGTGTACTAAACAGTATTTCCACAGTAACACTATGTACTAGCTGGTTTCGTGTGTCAACTTGGCACAACCTGGAGTTATCACAGAGAAAGGAACCTCCCTTGAGGAAATGCCTCCATGAGATCCAACTATAAGGCATTTTCTCAATTAGTGATCAAGGAGAGAAGACCCCTTATGGGTGGTACCATTCCTGGGCTGGTGGTCTTGGGTTCTATAAGAGAGCAAGCTGAGCAAGCCAGGGGAAGAAGCAGGTAAGTAACATCCCTCCATGACCTCTACATTAGCTCCTGCTTCCTGCCCTGCTTGAGTTCCAGTCCTGACTTCCTTTGGTGATGAACAGCAATGTGGAAAGTGTAAGCTGAATAAACACTTTCCTCCCCAACTTGCTTCTTGGTCATGATATTTGTGCAGGAATAGAAACCCTGACTAAGACACACTACCATAGCTTTAGTAACTGGGGTAAAAAAATGGATATTACTGTTTAGATATTGTGATTATGAAGTAAGTGTGTTAATGAAATAATAAGCCCTTCATTTACTGTGACAAGAAGTTAAGCGATGATGTCTATTCCAAGAAATCAAGCCTGTGTGGTAGACACATTAATTAGAATTCTGACTATAAATGCCAGAAGCAGAAGCTAAATTCAACAGTGGTTGTCTCAGAGGTTAGGGTTTAGGGTTGACTCTAATAAGGCAGATAAGCACAGTTTCCTCTTAAGCTTTCATGTACAGATGACATCTTAATTTGAGTGTTAATTTTTAAACGATTTTCAAAAATGAAAATATTACTTTAACTGTAGGTCATAGAGAATCCAAGCTGAAGTACCCTCCCTAGCTTTCACAATGTTAAAAGGTACTGTGGCAGGCTACTGGGGAAGAAAAGTCACCAAGAGTCTTACCTTGAGTGCTAAAATAGTAACCTGCAAATCAAGGTTTAACCATCAGTGCGATAGTGGCATGGTAGTGACAGATGTAACCAACTGCTATCAGTCTGAACTCCACAGGAGAAGTTGGTGTGTAATAGTGTAAAACTGGTTAAAAGCTTGTGGTCCGGGAGGTTACAGACACTGGAGGGGACTGACTCATAAGTGGTTAAAATGATGAGAATAAGTGACTTTTGAGTGCTCAGTCCTAAATGGGACATCTATGTCACTGACAATGGTTCAAAGAACATCACAGAAACACTGTAAGAGTCAAAGGAAGAGAAAGAATTCTGGAAAATGCTGTCTTCTGGGTTTACCCATAAAACCACAGTAGTAGTTGCTACCTATTTGCACAAGACGGGGCCCATCACCATTAAACCATTGATGGTACAGGCGCTCACAGGGCCTCACCTATATGAGTAGCTGCTATGGGTTTTTGGGAGAGCAAAGGATGGATTTCTGAGTTGATTGTGCTGTTGTGTTGACATGGGCTCAACCACCTGGATAAGCCATGCCTCAGCCCCATGAGAATGGAAAAGCCTCCTTCAGATGAGGTTCGATGATGGCAAAACCTTCCTCTCCGATTCAACTGTGGATGCTGACAGTGCAGACAGAACCGTCCACTGTAGCTTTCTCCCCACATAACACTGACTCCTTGTCTATCTGTATGCAATAGCCCTGCCTCACTGCTCAACTATAAATAATCGACAACCTGCGCTTCTAGATGCTGAAGCTTCTCCACCAGAGAGTGTAGTCCATCCAATCTCAGCCTTTCCTCATTCTCTCACCACCACAGTCAGGTAAAGCCCTGGAGCCATGCAGAACAAAGTGGGTAAACAAGCTGTGTTAGAACTCCCCTCCTCTGAGTCTGATGCCATGAGGAGCCTCTGGAACTCTGTGTGCTGCTGGCTGCAACCCACACACTCAGAAGAACCACTTGTTCCAACCTCTAATGATGGATCCTTTTAAGGATGGTCCCTGTTGTTTTTCTTTTGGTTGCTTTTTTTCCCCTTGCCTAGATATTACAGAATGGCAAGGACCAAACCTTCAACATTTGTCTATTCTATGGTCCCCCAAACACCAACACTGGCCCGAGTACCCAGTTAGCACTCAATAAATATGATTTCGCCAGCTATTCCAACCCAGATGGTTAATCATAAAAAGAAGCAGAAATGGACGCATTGGAGGAGAAAACAAAGCAAAGAAAAATCTCCAGGTCTTCCAAAGTGCTTCTGATATTCTTCCCATCTCAACCCCTTCACTACCCCCATGCTTGCTAAAAATACATAAATCTGATTTCTCTTCAAAATCAAACTTTAGAAAAACATATTTTTTTTCAAGAGCATTTTTTTCTTTCAGCAAAGCTCGGCTGCCTGAGTAGGCTGTAAATTTACAGCTGACAGTTCTCTGCCAGAAGTTCTTTTGGGTGTTTACAGCTGTGAAATTTAATCTTTAGGTTACCATGCATTTCCCTTCTGCTCCTGTTCCCAGTCCAGAGGACTGTGCTCCTGACAACATAACTCAGAACAGAAATGAAATAACAAGAATATTTATTTACATTTACAGACCACCTTTCACCTAAGGGCCCCTTAGTCATTTCAAACACAGCAGAGACGGGTCCAAGCTGTGTAGCTCTCCAACATTGATTTAGAAGCTAAAAGTGGAGTCAGTCTGCTATGTGTAATTCCTTGGCAAAAACCATATACTTCTTCATAAGTGGAAATGGTGAATCCTAATGCCTCAAAAATTTTCCCTCACCTCCCTAAGCCTTTATTCTCACTGGGAAATAAGGAACCAGCATTTCCTAGGCCCCACCCTAAATGTTATTTTTATGCTTTGAATTTTTTTTTACGTCTTAATCTTTCTCCTTTAAAGGATTCACTGAAACATCTCTTAAACAGAATATGTTGAGAATTCTGTGTCCTCCTATGGTTTTAGATAAGTAGAAGATTGTGCCCCCATCCCTTCTGTTTTTAAGCATTTGTTCATTTATTTTTTCCTAATAACTGCTAGACTGTGAGTATTTAAATATAAAATACTGCTTTCATGTATCCTCTTTGTTAGCTATTCTCTCTCAGAGTGAAATGTCTTTGTCAGAGGGTATATGTATCCATGAGAGATTGATTTGTTTCTGAATTGCACCCACGAGTTAAAATATCTCCAAGATATGTTAAGAATCCCATGTCTATATTTGGTGAGGGTGCAAATGCCCAAACCCTGGTCTACATTTTGCCACCCTCATCACCAAAACCAAGAAAACAAAGTCATCAGGACAAAGAACACAGACCTGGCATTCCTTTTCCCAACATAGCCAGGAGAAGAAAGTTTCCAGAGATTTTACATAATTTCAGCCCTATTTCTGGTCAACGTGACAATTCTTTTAGAGAGCCTGACTTTCAGTCATTTGTTAAATTTAAATTAGAATCTCCTATGTGTCAGATATTGTGCTGGGAGCTGAAGACTTATGAATATAAATTGTGTTGCTCTGCCCAGGGAATTTGTACTCCAGGAAGGTTGGCAATCAGAGGAACAGACCAGGAATCCTGTGCAGGAAAACAGTGTTCGTGCCACATGACCCTGCACAAAGCAGTGATGACTCTACAGGGTGCTGCCAGGGAGCCTCTTCCTTACCACAGACCACCAAAGGCGTGACCAAGGTCAGGTAGGTCTGAGCCCACTTGCCCTCCTCTTGAATGTGCAGCTGCCAGCCTGCCACCCCACTGCTGTCATAGGAGCTTCTAGGTGTCCCATGTGTCTCCTGTGGGGCACTCTGGCTTCCTGAGAGCCATCTTTCCTTTTGTTCTTGGCACCACACTCTGGAGACTACAGGCCTGCTTATTTTCTCGTCTGACTTTAACACTAGTTAGAGTATATTTTGAGATCTCTCTCTCTCTCTCTCTCTCTCTCTCTCTCTCTCTCTCTCTCTCTCTCTCTCTGTGTGTGTGTGTGTGTGTGTGTGTGTGTGTGTGTTTCATCCCTTGGTTCAAGCTAGTAGTGGCCTTGATACTCCAGGACCTCAGAAAAGCATGTACCCTGGTTAAGCTCTTATGAGGATTGGGGAATTAATGGTACTATGAAAAACAATATGGCATGAACTATCCTCCTTGCCTTTCCAGACCAGAGAGACCCTGGACTAGAAGAGGAAAGGCAAGAGACATGTGAAATGGCTTCATGTTTCCTTGTGGTCTTTAAGAGTTGACAGAAAACCCAAGGAGAAGAGCTGGGTGGAGCTTGTGCTACACAGACAAAGTCACAGAGCATCATCTCTTAGCAAGGCTGGGAAGGAAAGTGGCTGGAGTGTCCAGCCTCTGCACACACACACACACACACACACACACACACACACACACACACACACACACACTAATGACTGGATTGTGCCCTCAGGTGCTTTCACTGCCTACAGGACGTAAAGTCTAACAGATGAGATTACGTTACTCTCAGACTATTAAAAAGAGGACCTTGGATATGAAATTAGGCTGACTTATTCAAGATAAGAGCCTGTGATTTATAACCACCTGAGTGGTGTGCACTGACTCTGTCTAGCCCCACAGTCTCCCTAAGTACTCTTGCCTATGCCTAAGTCTCTATACACTAGGTAGTTACACATCTAGAGCTCAGGTTTTGTTCAGTTTCTCTATAATTCAAACTGATACTTCAAGCCACATTTTTTCATATCTTCCTTCAAAGTTAGCATGTTCCAAATTGACTCCTACCTCCATCCTGCTCTGCCAAGCCAATTCTGACCTCAGTTCACTCCTGTGATTGAGTGGGCTGTGATCAGAGTACACCTGAGCTAGAAACCTCTAGAGAAGCGGAGTAGAGACAAGAACAGGAAGACGCTTTAAATGGAGCAATGTCATCCTAAGCAGGGGTGGGGAATGGCCCCATCTGCACCTAATCGAAGACCATGCTTCTCCATCTTGACCAACCAGGCCTCAGCAGTCTGAACCAAGGTATCTTCTCAGCAATCCCAAATGTACCAGCCTACTGTCCCTCTACCATCTGTCTACTGGGTGACTGTCCCTTCATCAGCATTTGTGGTATCATAATCTTCCCTATCCAGGGCTGAAATATGACCTCTGACTTCTTCACCCCAAAGCAGTATGCACATGTTAAGTCTTATCATCTTCCTGTGGGTCAAGAATGACTATTGCTAAGAGATCAGGAGTTAGGGAACCTATTACTGAATTGTGACTGAGGTGACTGAGCATAAATAATCAAGAAGGAATTAAGACCAGGGCAGGAAAGCCCTCATTTCATTCTAGAATTTTCTTATGATAGCAAGAAAGCTGTCACTTATGATCAAGAACAAGGCAAACAACTGGAGTGATACTTGATATCAACCTCTAGGCTCCACACATGTACACACACACACACACACACACACACAAGTGCACATGCACGCGCACAAGCACATGAGCAAGAGAGAGAGAGAGAGAGAGACAGACAGACAGAAAAACAGAAAGACAGAAAGACAGAGAGAGGTAAATGACAGTGAAGCTCCTGGCTTTGCAAGACAGCACTGAACAGTCTTCCTCAAGTTCTCATCTCTCTCCACTTCTAATATTAACATTCTTGGGGTTTCTGTGAGTGCAAAAAAATGATAGGGGAGCTTCCTATAAAACTGCAGAGTGCTAAACAAACTGTAAATATTTGCCGTTTTTCTTCCAAATAAATATTCATTCGCTGCTATAATTCACAATACCTTAGACTGCAGCTCACAGAAGGTCATTCTTGCACAGAAGTCAATGCCACATACCCACAGCAATTCAAATATTTTTAATAAGATGATGCTGGGAGGGTACCTTCCACTGAGAACATGGGGACCTGTGTGAATTCAGAGGCACTGGACCACAGTTCTCATCACCAGAGCAGTACTAGTATTTCTTGGCTGAATTTTTAATATTCTATCTTTTTAATATTGCATAATTCCCCTTGGAGAAGTCACTCCAAAAAAATAAAAATGAAAATGAAAAATATCCAGCCATTTAATAAACATTTGAAACTAGGAACTAGAAACTTCTTGCCCATTAAGTCATTACAGGTTAATGTGAGTAAAATGTTTTATGGAGCCTGATATATCTCTTATAAGCCCTCATTAAATATATTACTGCTACTATGGCCCTTCAGTATAGAAAAAAAAGGATGAAAATCTACCATTATCCCCAGAAGCTGCTCCGACTCCTGTGGTTGCCTTGCTCTTGCCTGGCACTTACAGGAAGCTATTGAGTTGGTTTTCCAGAGCTAACTGGTGTTTACAAAGCTGCTGGTTGTTTATATGTTCTGAGGAAGAAAATCTGATTTCCATATTCCTCTACTGTGCTCTACGGAACATTAGTTTTGTACGAAGATACAAGTATTCTGAAGAATAACAGTAGGAAGGACTGGAATACCCATGACAGGCAGTTCTTCCATGAGCAATCAGGCTCTAGGAAATAGTCAAACGCGAAAGTCAGCAGCGTCCTTACTCGCAGAGTATTTAGAGACTTTAATAATGTAAAACATTGTGTAATTCTCTAAGAGGGTGTCAGCACACAATTTGCTTTGTGCAGAACACAGTACAAACACGCTCCCGTTCTGCAGAAATGCAGTTTAGAAGAAGCTGTTTTATTTAATGTAGCCAAGTAACCAATGACAACAGGTTCAGTAGTTTCCAGAAGAGCATATTTCTCACTGAAAGTTCCAAGCAAAAGAACCTCTTCCCAATAGACAATATCATTACAAGAAGCACGAAACAGAATCATGTGCAAATGACTAGGATTTTACAGCAGTCTGGGAATCCACAATTCAATATTTGAAATCATGTTCTTCTTCTTGATGATGGGTGTCGAAATTGTCAAAGGACACTGTCATATTTTACATGCTTTGCTGCAAGATGACAAATTCTATTAAAAGGCAAGTGTCTATATTGCCCATATTTCCCCTTCTAATTATAAAAGGAATCATGAAGGGAGGATTATAAAAGTCATAATATTTACATAAAATATTAGAACTAGGGTGGCCACGATGACCAAGAATTAGAGTCATTTGTGAAGAGAGTCCAGTGCGGCTGTGTCATCAAAGTGTAGTAGATGCCAATGGACCCCACATTGCATTCTCTCACCTCTCACTCAGCTGTCAGGAACTGTGGGCTACCAGTGGCTCTAGAGAAAGCTTCCTATAAGAAATGCCTCATGTGACAACAGGGTTGCTTCATTGATAGGGTAATAAGACATACATCCCCACCAGTTAAGCTCAAAATCAATGGCACACTGATATGAGCTACAGAAGGCTGATCTCTTTATTCAGAGTAAGACAAACTGTGCTGTATAACACATGTCCCAGTGCTCCAGGTGGGATCGGGCCAAAGCTGGCCTTTAACTGAGACACTTGCTTAACTCCTTCACTCCCCTTAATCCTACATCCTTATTATCTTCTGCTTGAGACAGTACCCAAAACTCAGGTTACACTCAAATACTCATCAGAGGCCTTTTTTTTCTAGAAAATTCCCTCAGCCTAAAGCATGTAGTTTAGAACTCTGGACTTCAAGGAGCTCTTTTCTCTTATTTACAACATTAGGTAATTCACAATGGCCAGACTTTTCCTAAATTCAGAAACTATACAGTATGATAGAAACATACTGGACCTCCCTGAGTTTTCCCATGAGGTTCTAAAGCACACATCCGAGCTATTGGAAAAAAAAATGTAGGTTGTAAAAGTGTAGACAAAAGTGTAGATTTCCAAAGCCAACCCCAAATCTAGTGAGTCACACTGTCTAAAGGTAGAACCTATAAATTGTATTTTATGGTAAAATTCGCAAGAGTTTCTGATACATGCTAAAATTGAAGAATCACCTCAAGGGGCCACGAGCTAACTAGCCATTCCCTTTCCTGTTGTCGTTTGGAAATACGCTGAATGCAAGCTAACTTTCTTCGGTTAGCTTCTGCCTCTAAGAAAAAGAAATATATGATGCATGAACTTCTGATTAGAAACTTCCAATTTAATCTGTAGGAAGGGGAATGAAAGATGACATCCTAGTAAATTATTTTCTTAGCTAATGACAAATTATTTCAAAATGTAAATTTGTTTCATTCCTTTAAACTTAAAAAACCATGATTCCGGATGACACTCACTAAATAAGTAAGTTGGAGCGGTTAGGTTTAATCATCTCCAATCAATCATTTCCAAGAATTTGGGACCCATGGGGAAGGAGAAAGAAGTCTTAACATGCTTCCAAAGCAGCATGCAGGAAAGATTTACAGTTCTCATAAACACCTCAATCACCACATTTACTCATCTCCCAAAACTTTGTTGTTCCAGAGCTATCCGTCTAAGTATCTCAGATCTCTGAATACACAGTTGAAACCGCCACTCAATGCTGTGTTTCTTCTTGCTGCTGACAAGCAGGAGACAACCACAGCTGAGTGGAGGTGCCTCAACCAGCGGGACAATCAAAATTCACCACAGGTGTTAGTCGGCAGCGTTAGATCAAACAGGGATCCAAGGGCAAACCCGCTGTGGACAAGAGACCCACAGTGAGGCACAAGAGCCTGAGGCTGAGGACAGCCTCCAGGGACTGGCATTTACTAAGCAGCACATAGTTCACACCCAAACAGCTCGGGCGCGCAAACTTTTCTCTTCACCGCTGTTTGTGTGGATTCTTTCTTTGTTTCGTTTCGCTGTTGTATTTGCCCTTCAAGGATTGTTTTTTATCTTGATTCTATACGATGCAGAGATAGCTTGCGCGTCCTTACTAGTTGACTTTCTAATTTTTTTTTTTTAGTTTTAAAGAAATTTTAGTATTTTTTATTCTTCTCGCATATGTTATATCTCAACCACAGTTTCCCCTCATTCCACTCCTCCCCCACAGCCCTTGCCACCTCCTCTCTCCCTCAGATCCACTCCTCATTCATTTCCCTTCAGAAAAAAAGCCGGTCTCACAGAGATATCCACTGAATACAACATATAACAAATTACAATAAGACCAGGCATTAATCCTCATATCGAGGCCGGATAAGGCAACCCAGTAAAAAAAAATAAGGGTCTTAGGAGCAGGCAAAAGAGTCAGAGACAGCCCCAACTGCCACTGTTAAGGGTCCCACAAAAACATCAAGCTAAACAACCATAACACATATGCAGAGGACCTAGTGCAGACCCATGCAGGCTCCATGATTGTCTCTTCAGTCTCTGTGAGCCCCTGTGAGCCCCTGTGAGCCCCGTTTAATTAGTTCTGTGGACCATGCTCTCCTGGTGCCCTCATCCCTCCTTGTCTTCCTAGGGATTTCCTGCATTCCTGATGTTTGACTGTGGGTCTCTGCATCTGTTCCCATCAGTTACTGGGTGAAGCCTCTTTGAAGATGAGTGGGATAGACACCAATCTATTGACTATAAAAGAATATCATTTGGAATCATTTCATTGACTTTTTTTGCCAGTCATGTTTGCTTCTATCCAAAGTCCCTGGGCTATCCAGCCTTTAGTTCCTGGCCATCGAGCCACTGTCAAAAAAATGCTATACAATATATTCTGGTCACATTTTCCCTTCCCCATCTCCTCCCAGATTGTCTCCATCTTCCCACCCACCCCCAACTTCTCTCTCTCTTTAGAAAATAGGCAAACAAACAAACATAATAAAACGTCTGTGTGCAGCTGATATTTCTTAATGAACATCTCGGCACAGGTTCCAAAATGAATTGCCCACCCCGAAAGGCTTTCCCACACCAGAAGTTGTTCCTAATACATATTGCGACTTTCAGTTAACAGAAAATCAAAGTGAAGTACCTTTGCAAATCCCAGGCACCCACGGAGCTGCCTGACAGTGGGAGACTGGCTGGTTCAATATTGTTTTTCTCCTGGAAGTTGAAAGCAAAGGACTGCACACTGTAAAGACAGCACTCACTGAGAACTGTGCCTGCAATTACAAACACAGCACTGCTAACAGATGACACAGCAAGCATAAAACATTTCAAGGAGCACATTTGTTCCCAGGCAAGGCAACTTGACAAATGATCTTGGAAACATGTAACTTCTACATTCATAGTGGCTCCAACGTGTCATTTTAAAAAGTACCTGAAGTTCTCTGGACACTGTTTTCAGACTGTCTCCTCTAGGGCAAAAGTTATGAACAAAACGGTTTCTAGAAAGAAGCTGCAGTTTTTACCGACCCTCCTACAAAGCTGATTAACGTATCAGAATATCAAAACGTTTGATAGGTATTAACTTACCAGACACTAGCTTCTACCAATCAGAAAGCTACGAGTGTCAACTTCGGTATGCAGAGCCTATCCCAGAGCCTTCCTGCCTTGACTTAACAACCTAACCATTGCTTCTACCAATGTCTTTGAAAAGTACCTTGATGTATGGCATTCTTTGCTTGCTTTCCATAAAAACATCCTCAAATTGTTACTGTGTTGGAACATGGAATTTGAGGTGGCCTATATGTAGGCTCACAGGCTGTGGTTACATATATTTTGGCTCCAGAATACACTATCTCTGTCTCTATTTTTATTTTTATTTAGACTTTTTCATATAATATGTTTTGATATATTCTACCCAGACTCTACCCACCACCCCACCATCCAATTTTATATTCTTTCTCTCTTCCCCACAGAATAAGAAAAAAAAATAAACAAAAATCAAAACAAACTAGTAAAAAAGAGGAAGAAGGAAGAGAAATTTAGTAAGACAAAAATACCAAAGCACATGTGTGAGCACATGTGCATGCACACACACATACACACACACAGACACACACACACACACACACACACACACACACACACGTACATACACACACATACAAATTAAAAATTAAAAGCCTCAAAGGTATAGCTTAGGGACAAACTCTTGTTTACGTACTGGTGATGGTTTTATGCATCACAGGATACAATGCAGTTACCTGTAGACCACACCTGCCTTGAACTCGTATTTCATAATCAATCCCCATTCAAATAGACATGATAGGAAGGACCCTATATGTTCACAGGTCGACTTCCCGGCAGTTTCAGGAAAAATGGAGGAGACATGAGACTTCAGACTTATAAAGGCATTTCTTCAACATGAGCTCCTAAGGAGATATAATGAAAAACGGTCAAGGATTTTGACAAGATCCAGAGACGCGCTAGGTTCAAATAATCTTGCCTAGTCCTGTGAAGAACTATCCTGGGAAATGCTATTCTTACGCAAGGTTCATCAACATGCTATGTAAAGGAAAAAATAATTAGACTCATTTCCTCAAGTGATTCCATTCTAATCTAGTATTTAGGAGTAGTGTAGCCTGCCAGGGTTGAACTGGCTCTCCTTCCGAGCAGCTGCCCTGTGGGGCCTTAGGTGACTCATTTCACTTTTTAATGCCCTTGTTTCTTCAGCTGTACACAGTGATAATGAGAATCTCTCAGGGATCACATCAGTCAATCAACATCAATATGTGCCTTTTCCTACATACACAGTACGTGTACAGAGACTATTACCATTGCACAAAAGTAGCTTTGATATTCTTAGAGCTGAAAAAATGAGACCTGGTGACTACTTCTTCCCTTCATGGCTTCAATAAAGAAAAACAAAGCTAGTAATGGGATATGACTGAAAGGTCCCCAGCTCCCAAGGTGCTTCCTGAAGTTGCTCAGTCACACCACAAATAGCAAGCCCTACTACATGGCCAAAAAGTGTCTCCGACAGCCTCTGGACTTTGGTTTTTCACATTATTGCAGAAGGGACTTATTCTGGGAAAACTGGGGTTCTTTCTAGAGGTTTAGTCTCATTGATGAAAGAATTTAAGAATGGACCAGACAGAGGCTAAAGACAGTTTTACTAGAATTCAAATGAAAAGCACCCCTCCAGCCACCCAAAGGAAGAGAACGGAGAGGGTAGAAAGTCCTGGTACTTGAATTATGGGCATGGAGGCCCACACTGTGACCATAACAGGGCAAGAACAGGGGTACTTCAGAGAAATAAATAAGGCCCCTGAAAGTTTCAGAGAAAAATAAGTGTGAGTTGTGATCAACTTCAAAAGACAGAGGAAAAGTAAGATAGGAAGGTCATGTTGAACCTTTTGACTCATAGGACTATAGGAGAGGGTAAGAATTCTGGGAAAGAAAAATATAGTATATCATTAAAGGAAAATATTATTGCACCTATGTTTTGTGAGTGGGTTACAGTAGGCCTGCCTTCCTAGGGTGATCCCTTGGCTAAAATGTTAGATCTCTATTCAGGCCAGATCAGAAGGAGCTTTTTTCTTCAATAGACCTTTATCACTCCTGCAACATTCCCCCTCTTGAAGTGGCAACCCCAAAATCACTGAGGAACCAGGTGAGAAATCAGAGTCCCCCAAACACCTGTCACATCTCTGACCATTGGTAAAGACAAAATTGCCTATACACTCAAGGATATTCTGGCCAAGGAAGAAACTAGTTATTGGGGGGTTGGGGTGGTAGTTTACCTAAAGTGCACAACTAATTTCTACCCCCTGCTCTCTTCAGATACTGTCAAGATACTGGAGGCACTAATTTGTTAACTGGAATATTGGGGCTCCTGGAAGAACTGGGCACTTAAAGGTAGAAAAAAAAAAGATTATCTGAGGAGCCCCGTAAGAGGAAGAAACCACAAAGTTGAAAATCAACCTCATCCCTCACACCCCAATCAAACTGCCGTCAGAGAATTATTTCCTTAGGAAAGAATAGTTGAGTGAATTAGCCAGGATCCCTCAAGTTCCCTAATGTCATTTCCCTGCAGTTCTTTGCATATGTCAAGTGGAAGGATTTAGGCTTTAGTTAGGAGAGGCGGGGCAGTGGCTGTGGCTTAAGGGTGCTTTGCTTGTGTAAATACCAATTTAGTATTCAGCACCAAGACTGGGGGAGAGCATTATGAGAAAACATGCAGACACAACCCTAATTATAATATAGATGAAGACCTCGGAAATCCCTTCGTATATTTTTACATACGTTAAGTGTGAACGTGGACTGTTTTTTAAGTGAGTATCTCATACCTGTATCTTGAAGAACGACTCTGTGTCAGGTTCTCGGGAGCGATTACTTAACTTGCTGATAGCTAGCTACTTAACCAGCTATAAATGTCAACAACAAACTTATAAATCATCTCTATTGCAGAACCATGGAACTCTAAAAGGTCTAGAGAGGCTGGGGCCGACAGCGAGCTGCCTCAAGTAGGCAGGCAAAAGTTTAGATTTCTAGGCCCAGACAACCATTCCAAGACTGTCTCCATCATGATTTAGCCTGCAAATAGAGATTCTTCTACGAAAATCTCTTCGTTTGAGGTTAAATTGTTCCTATGGTCTGGAGAGACAGAAAACACATTGAGACTTAATGGGAGGAGCCGAGATCTTCAGATACGTGATGCTGAACCATACCCTTCCATAAAGGTCAAGTGGGTGGTAGATATTGAGTCTTCTGATGAAGAATCTCCCCAAGAGTGAGGACGGGGCTGCCATGTCCAGGACCCTGCTGACAGAGGGCGAGGACAGGGGAAAAGAGGCTAGGACCTGCCAAGATAATTAGAGACCATGAAAACCAAGTGCTCCCAGAGCAGCTGGAAGGCAATTATCAAGGCTGAAAATGATGAGAATTTGGAATAATGTTTACAAAAAAAAAATCAAAGAAGAAATACCCCTGGCGCACGAGTCTTTTTAAATCAACATGTTTTGTTTCTCTTCTGAAACCAACATCTCTCAGAACCTCAAACCAGCTCGCCAAACTCGATCCTCAGACACGCTCACGCAGCTGCACACAACGTGCAGACGAGGAAATTGGCTCCACTTTTTCCGCTGTGAGGGGAAAAAAGCGAAGGAGCTGAGATGCCCGCCAATCAGAAGCTAGTTAGAGTGCGCTTTGCTCACGACAGCAAACTACTGGGCAATGACGGGAGAAAGAGGGTAGCTATGCTGATAGGACAAGCCCACGACCACCCACTGTACCTTTCCCCTTTCAGGCAGGCTCAGGAGCCCTGAGAACATGGCTCACCAAATTTCAGCTCTCACCCTCCACCCTCCTTGGCCAAGTGCCTTGCTCAAAGGCAAGATTATTATGGGAGGATGGGAGGTGGGTGTGCTTTGATATGGTATGTGCTTTTCAAAGAGCATACACACAACTGCTGAATATATAATTTTGTGCATAAAGTATTTCAGAGAAAATGCCCAAGAAACTGTTAATAAGGTTGCCTCTAGAGAAAACAGGCTGTAGGAAGGAAAATGAGTTTTTACTGTATTCTTTTTTATGTCTCTAATTTATTTGTTCACAAACTGGGTCTCCCATAGCCCAAGGTGGCCTGAAATACCTTATGAAGTCTGAGGATGACAGTGAATTTCTGATCCTCTCGCCTCTACCACACGTGGGTCTTCAGATTATATTTAATCGTGTGCATATAACTCCCTTGATAGAAAAGTGGAGAATGATTCTTTTCCTTTTTTTTCTCAGCATGCTTGGAGTCTCTTGAGACAAAGGCTGTAGTTCCTAATACTGTCTGTGCCACCTGTCCTCTGACTCCTCCACACCTCCAAGAGCAGACATGGCTGTCCTGGCCCTTTTCTACTTTACACTTTAGCTGTGTAAAGTACAGCTTTCTGAACCAGATAGTGCTCTGCTGTTAAATGTTACTCAGGACTAACAATAGTCCTCCAAATTCTTCTCATTGCATTCTCATAGTGAGCAGTACTCACTCTGATCCAAGCTAACCACGAGCTCTTTTACCAGCCATAGTGGGAAGATCACACACTGTAACACAGTGTACAGTAGTGGCTATTAATTCTTGCAACGGTCAGTTCTAGGTACCATTTGCACTGTTTGGGGCATTGTGAACCTGGGAATAGGAAAGATCAACAAAAGCTATGGTGTCAAAGCCCCAACTAGGAACTTCACTTCAACTGCAACTGCACATCCTTTCAGACCAGCCCCGCGCCAACTCCATACAAGCTTTAAACTCTAGTAGCAGTCTAGCACTAGGCCAACTGTGTAAGCAGGATAATCTCCATTTTCTCATCTGAAATAAGTACTAATGATGATTATGATAATGGTGATGATAATAGAGCTTCCCTTAGAGGGTCCCTGGGACAATTTAGTGAGAAAAAGACCATGGCTCGTTTTTTTTTATAGACTATGCCTAGTGTCTACTTTACACACCAGTCTCGTAGAGATTTACACAATCTTCTAGTAGAGAATATTGCTGTCGTTACTTCTGTCTCACAACATGGAATGATCTGGAAACACGAAGATGAGTTAACTACAATGGTAAGTAACAATTAGTCTATTATCTGAAAAATAAAATACACTCACTGTATGCCTGCTCCCCTAGAACATCACAATAGCTTCAATCCTATTTGCTGTAGTTGAGCCTCGAGGTAAAGTACCCTGAAATCCACTGTGTGCTTTATGTTGGCTGAGTATAAGGGGATTTTGTTTCACTTCTTTTCATGTTGTTTTTGTGTTTTCTGTTGTTGCTGTTGCTGTTTGGTTGATTTCACTACGTAGCCTTGGTTGGCCAGGAGCTCACAGAGAAGTTCCTGCCAAGCTCGGACCTGGATTGTGATTTTTTTTTTTGGATTAATTAGAATTAATGTTTGGCAGTGTATTAAAATTACACAAAAAGAAAACCATCATTTCCAACCCTATTTCAGGACCCCACTGATACCATAATAGCAGGTTTCCTTTTGGTCTTTTCCCACACGTTAAGTGGTTGAATTCATATGAAATATGTGATTGTCTGACCCTTTTCCTCCTTAGCATTTAGCTTAGGCACCTTCCTAAAAGCAGAAAGCTCTCCACAGGTTTCTCCATTTTATGGGTCGTTAATACCCTATTATGTTCATTCATTCACTTCTTAACAAACATTTGTTGAGAGCTGATTAGGGATTAGGCATTATCTTCCGTTCATGCTGGGCTAGCCTAGTAAACAGAATAGATCAGTCTCTGCCCTCAGGATGTTTTTATGCAGTGCTAAAGGCCTCAGGCTAGACAGGACCAAGGAAGAGAGTACAGATAGAAAAGCAGAGACAGAGCCTATAGGCAATATTTTGAAGAAATTAGCTATAAAGCACCGGGAGGGAGACATCAGGTCAACACTGGACCCTGCTTTATTCAGATGGCGTGCTGATGTGTCCATGCAAACACCCATTTAAATAAATTCCTGAACATTTGTTAATATTTTAGTAATTTTTAAAATAAAAGTTGCTCATGCAGTTTCTAAAATAGTTTTAAGTAATCTATTTTTATTTTCATATACAGCTACTATAATTTCATGGTCACTAAGAAGACACACCATGGCCATTGATACTAAGTTTTGATGCCATATTCTCCTTGAATTATCCTGTTATTACTCAGTAAACATCCATCCCACTTTAGGGGAGGCATGACAGAGAATTTCTTCAACTTTGTATATTACCTGGCTTGCTTATAAGAGGTGAGAATTGGGCTGGAGAGATGGCTCAGTGGTTAAGAGCACTGACTAGCTTCTAGAGGTCCTGAGTTCAATTCTCAGCAACCACATGGTTGCTCACAACCATCTGTAATGGGATCTGATGCCCTCTTCTGGTGTGTCTGAAGAGAGTGACAATGTACTCATATACATAAAATAAATCTTTTTTTAGAACGAGATGATTATTGTTACTATAGGTGTTTGTATTAGAAGCATGGTATGATTCCTACACACACATTCTTCTTTGACAATCAGTCTGACTACGGTCTTGCTATATTTGTAAAAGATAACTATATACTCACCTATACCAACACACACTCACATACCCCTCGTAAATGAGCCCAGGGCAGGCCCTATCACAACAGCTGTGACCTATAAACCCACATTGCCCAAACTGAATGTTATATTCCTCTCCTAACAACTAAATGGCAAGGGCAAATAGCATTGAGAGTAGAGAAAACTGGGATAGGTTCAAAGAAATCTTACTCATGAAAAGCCTCAGTAAGCTAGAATCCCAAAAGGTATAGGCTTTGACTATGGTTAAGCTGCCAGAATCGAGAAGGGGTACAGAATCATTCACAAAGTAGAAACATGATAAAACCCATTGTTTATCGATCTAACTGGCAGTAGGACCTGAGAAAATGGAGCCTAAAACTGAGACAGACTAAAGTCTCATGCAATAGCCAACATTATTCAGAGCATCAGACGATCTACACTCTGGGGGCTAAGAAGAGTCGCATAAGTGAAGTTCTTATGAGTCCAAGCTGTGTACCATCATAAGGACAAGCTGTATGAGGCCAAAAAATGCTTTTCCATCGATGTATAGCCAGTTGTAATGAACAATCTGAAGTAAACTGACTCCTATCTGCTACACCTGGGAGGAGCAGGAAAACACATTCCAAGAACAACTCCTTGGTTTTGAAGAAACTGAGGTCACAACACTTGTTTTCTTGGAAGTGTCTCACAATAAGTTCCCCTCTCGGGACTCCATTCTGGAACCATGTTCAGAAAAAACATCTTCCAAGCAAAGCACCTCACCGAGACAACTAAAATGTCTGCTTAAATGGTGTTCTTTAACCTTCAAATGCCTCAAAAGACAAGTATAAAATGAATTTCTGTGTGTCTCCAAAATATGATCGGAGCAGGGGCCCGAGCTGAAAGCTCACAACGAAGTAGGCTTTCACCCTAAAGTTTCCGCCACTCCAGGAGGCCGGGGGCTCCTGTGTGGAGACATCCCAGAGCTACAGGGCCCACTTACAATGGGAAATTCAGATCAGGATCCTGCTCACACAACGTTGAGACTCCAAAGTGTTCCACATCTGGTGTACTGAGAAAAAGGGAACTGGCCCCAGTTCTGTAGAGGGTGCCTGCCAACAAGGAATCCTCTGTCTGTTGGTCCAGATGGGAACAGTCCTCACAGGGCCCGCAGGTCCCCCCACACCCCCGCCCCCCGCACTGGATACATCACATATGCTAAGGACGTGACTGGGGTACAGGATTTGAATAGCATACTCAGGGCTCTGAGTTTGATCCCCAACAATGTAATTCCTAGAGTGTCTGTGATCATTATTCTGGCTGGAAAAAAAAAAAAAAAAACCATAAGCTCTTTAAAAAGAGTCACGTGACTCTGCACCTTCCGTCCTTGGACAGCCCTGAGATTTGTTTGCGTGCTTTTAAAATAACACCTTCCTTTATTTTATATAGAGAGGGTTTTTTTTTTCTTTCTTCTTTTCCTTCTTTAAAAACCTACCACTGCCTTATTCTGCAGAGTAGGCTTCTGAGCGTCAGGCTGCAGCCCCGCCCCTCCACCATCACCAGTGCCTATGATCTATGCATCTCTATCCAACTGAATGACAGAGAGGATGAACAAGGGAAGCTTAGCATGGCCGAGTGGGACTTGATTGCAGAAGAAGCGTATTAGAGAATAAATGTGGGGAATCTGAATTATTCTTATCAAATCCAATTTGGATGACTATAAATGCCTGGGAATTAGAGACAGTGAAACCAAAGGAGCAAAGAAATGGCCACCCAACTCCCCGCAAAGGTCGAGCACAAAAAGAATAACTAGTCTTATCATTTTAGACACAGTGAGAAATAATTCACAGTTGAAAGTCTGGTCGATGCAGATAAATCTGTCACATAAAGGTGAAGGCAGTGACTGTTAGCCACTTTAAACAATGCTACATGGCACTGTCACAGAAGACAGAAGATGATGCTGTAAGCCTGCTCTGCTCTTCCAGAAACGACGCCACCGTTTCCAATCCCCAGGCCCATGGAGGAGGATAAAAATGGCTTCGATTCTCCGGAGAGTTCCACTACATGCTGGCCGACTGCCAGGTGCTGCTAAGACTGTGTTTTCTTCACCATCTCTCGCAGGCTTCTCCTTGTTATCCTGAAAAATAAGCAAACCGTCTGCTGTTGACAAAACCACAATGGCTAGACATCAGGTGACAGGCAGGAGACTTTCCTCCACTGGTCATCACCGGCCATCACAGGCAGAGAAGATGGGCACAGAAGCTGAAGTCTGTGAGTTCTTAGCTGCTTTCTTTATTCTGTGAGAAATATTGTGAGATGACCTGGGCTTTTATCTGGAAACCTTCCTTTGTTCTGCAATGAACGAACTTCCCCCACCGTTACTTTCTGCCAGAGGTTAAGAACACAGTGACATTTGATTGCTGTCATGACTGTGCTGCATCTACCTCTCCTAGTTTGTAGATGCATTTTCAGTCCTAGACAAAGTCAAAAAGGTAAGGGGCAGGAGTGTCAATTGTGCAAACGGTGGTTTAGAAGCACAGCCGCTGCACGTGTGCACGGCCCTGCTACGCACTGTCGCGGAAGCATTTGGCTGGAAGCACTGAGGTCAAATGGAGTCGTTCTGTGTTTCAACTGATTCCTCAGCAAAAGCCTGCTTGTTTTTCTCACTTCAACTAGCTTCCTTGAAAAGGTTTATTTTTAAGAAACATTGCTTGGCATTAACCATAGTAACTTCTGATTCTGGCAGTTAGCCCATGAATTTATATCAGCAGGCACTTACTGAGCAGCTGTACGTTAAGAGCATTACGCCTCTACGCTTCACCATGCCTCACCGCCTAGGCGAAAAGTCAGGCAACAGGTGGGGCTAAAAGTATTCGAATTTTACAAATTTCACCACAGGTCCTATTTTCTTTTTTGAATTCCGATTTACCTTAAAGGAAGTCTCCCTATTTAATCTTCCTCAAAAATCTACTTAGCATTCTGATTAAGACTCTCTTCTTACAATAAGACAAAGTATAATCCTTCTATTATCAACGGCACCCTGACCAAGACCTATAGGGGACTATCCTTAGGAAGGACAATAAAGCAAAACTGTTGTTTCAGGATGTTAAAGCTTAGGGGTGAAGTCACAAGACACCAGAGGACAGGAGAGTCTGAATACGAGGAGCGGATAGGTGCCCTTTGTTCAACTGTTAGTGCTTCTAAGAACTCGTCCACACAATGTGTAATAAATCAAATGTGGACTTCACTAACGATAACATTTCTAAGTACAGAAGAATGCACAAAAGAAGATTATTAGCATGCAGCTAAGGGAGCTAAGTCTTCGGAGTTCCCACAAGCACAGCCTCCCGCAAGGATTTCTATTTATAATCATGTTTCGTGTTCAGTTATCCTCCCAACGTTTCAGGCTCAAGGCAATGTGTTAACTGTAACCCCCTGTAAACTCAAAAGGCAAATTATGTGCTTTCAACACTCTGTGACACAGAGTGCACATCACGAATCCCTTTCATGTTGTGGTGACCTCTCCCCCCAACCATAAAATCATTCATGCTACTGCTTTACAACTGTGATTTTGCTACTGTTATGAAACATAATGTAAATGCTTTTTAAGATAAAGGTTTGCCAAAGGGAAGGCAACACACAGGCTGAGAACTGCTGCTCTAGAAAAGCATAACAGAATAAATAGATAGATAGATAGATAGATAGATAGATAGATAGATAGATAGATAGATAGATAGATACATACATACATACATACACACATACATATACATATACATAGATACATAGATACATAGATATATAGACACATAGATACATAGATACATAGATAGTGGAGTTATTGGAGTGACTTACATTCTGTAGTCCAGCTTACCTAACAATGGCTGGATGTGAACAGCAAGTTCAAGAATCTAGTACGTGCTCAGTCCACAAGACTTGATGTCTCATCTGATCTTCAGTATAAGCTAGAATCGCAAAGGAATAGACTCTAATGCTAGGAAAGAAATAGATTTGATAGCAACAGAGTCCAAGGTCAGAGAGCAGAGAGGGGAAAGAAGGCAAAGAAGGCAAAGAGCAAAAGCTCCCTTTTTCCATGTCTTTATATAGAATATGAGCAGAAGATATGGCCCAGATTAAAGGTTGGAATTCCTGACTCAAGATCAGATCAAAAGTGTGTGTCTTCGCTACTTCAAACGGTCCAGACTAGAAGTTGATCCACTCAATTTGGACTAAGCCAAAAAAAAAAAAAAAAAAAAAAAGTCCTCACAGATGTGTCCTCCACTTCTGGATTGTAGTCAAGATTCCAGATGTAGTCAAGCTGATAGCCAAGAATACTCATCACAGCCTGTAAGATCAAAAAGCAAATTGCCTTCTTCCAACATACAATGACACGGAATACACATTACCATTGCAAAAGAGAGGAAATGGGGCGTAGTAAACATATACTGAACCAAAGCTAAGAATGAAAGCCAGCAAGGCAAACGCCAAATCCTGCACCATCACATGGTTTAGATGGCTCTGCCCTTGCAGCTTCACCCGGTACAAGCTACATCTCCCTTTCAGGCTGATCTCAATCCCTGTGTGGAGCTCCTCTTGACAGATATCCCATGGCTCCGGCACCTCTGAAATAGGGTCTCCAGTGCAATCTAAGCTTCACTTTTAAAGCTCCACACAATAGCCTCTCTGGGACTCCATACGGGGAGTCCCCAGCCAAATGCTTGGCCTCAATGACTCTCCTTAACCATGAAGGAAGAATTCACAACCCTTTACTTGGACTTCCTTCGTGACTCTGAAGCCAGAACCACATGGACAACATGTCAAGTTCAGCTGCTTGCTTGGATCCTGACCCTTGGAATCACAGTTGTAGCAACTGTCATTGGTTGTGCTCTTGGAGAGACAGTTCTTTATGTCTTTTCTCTTTACAAGTTTGTAGGCTTAGCTGGGTGGAGGCTTGCTCTTAGGACCTACCTCCTTTTACTCCAAATCAGAACTCCCCTTGATCTATTTAGCTCTTTCAGCAAAAGCCTTGGCTGCAACTTTAGATCTCCTGCTGCTATTTTCCTCTCAACTGTACTTTTTTTTTAAATGCCACAGTTGTTCTTTTCCATTGTAGATTTGAAAAAAGACATCTCTAATAACCACACAACCGAGTCAATGTTAGACTGTCTTAAAATCTTCTCTGTCAAAAAAAAATTAGTTCATTAATCTTTCAATTTTTCAATTTAGCCTTGGGAAAATTCTTAGAACAAAGGCAGAAGACAGTCACATTCTGGGACAAATAATGGTCTCTAGCTTAGTTGCTAATGTTGATCCTCTATGAAATGTCTTGAGTTAGTTCTGACAGTCTGTCAGAACTGCTGTCTTCCAAGATACTACTATGACAGACCACTAAGCTCTGTTTATAGCATCCAATGTCTTTTCTAGTCCAAAGTTCCAGAAACTTCCACATTTTTCTAAATAACATGGTCACATCCCCAGCAATGGCCCACTTCATGGTACCAACTTTTGTATTAGTTGCTTTTTTATGACTATGAAGAAATACCATGGCCAAGAAGGTTTATAAAATAAAGCACTTAATTGGATTAAGCTTTTAGAGAGTTAGTGTCTGTGATGGCATGGCAGCAGGAACAGCTGAGAACTTACATCTTGGTCTACAAGCAGGAGGCAGAGAGAATTCAACAGGAATGGTGTGAGTCTTTTGAAACCTCAAGCCCATCCCAGTGACTTACCTCCTTCAACAAAACCATACCTCCTCATCCTTCCCAAACAGTTCTACCAACTGGGATCCAATATTTAAACAATGAGACATTTTTCATTCAGACCATCACATTTCCCATATCCCTTTCTGACTATACCTAGGCAAGTCAATAAAAAACATGTGCTCTCTTCTTTGCTGCTGTGAGTATCAAGTTATATGGATAAGTCCCATCCTGAAACCAACCACACTCCTGAGTCATAATGAAAGCTAAGCCAGTCTGCTTTCCCTGCTTTCTCAAGACATTTTGGAATAAGCTTTGGAGCTCAGCATGATCTCTACACAAAATATGAAACCTTCAGTTTTCACAATGAGTGCCTGACATCATCTGTTCCCATAGCCAAAGCGACCTTGAATGGGTATTGGGTCCATTTGCTCTATTTTTGTAACCACATCAGACATTGATATATTTAAACACAAAGGGGGAAAAAAGGACATTTCAGGAGTGCAATTTTATGCAAAGTGCCAATTTAAGTTTGTAAAATACTATAATCAAGATGTCAAATCTGCATAGATGAGCCACGGGGTAGTTACAAGACTGAGGTGGCAGGTATGAACAGTCAAGCATAAAAAAACATGAATTGAAACTTTCATACATTTCTAAAAGTTATTTTAATCGGGAAATAACAGAATTGATAAGAACTTTAAGATAGTTTATCTTATTATAAGATGTAGAGTAGACTGAAAATAAGCACTCTAACACAGATCACTAGAGAAAGGAATAATTATGCAACAAGTAATTTAGGACAATAAGTGACTATAATGGGAGAGGAGTAGAATACCACTTTATATAACACACTAAAACTACATACTTAATATTTCATAAGCATTTTATATTTATACAAGTACTGAAACTTCAGAGATAAATATAAACATTTCCACTATAAAAAAATCTATCCTTGTTTGGGGAATAACTATAAATATATAATAAAAAGAAATAATAAAGGAAAATACTAATAAAATTTGACTAATGAAAATACTAAACTTACATTCCGAAGGTAAAGTGATTGCCACCAAGCCTGAAGATCTCAATTCAACCCACACAGTAGAAGGAGAGAACCAACTCTTACAGGCTCCCTTCTGACTTCACACATATACTGTGGCATGCACATGTCCCTACACAACAAGAAGTAAGTAAATGTAAAAACATCATTTAAAAATATTGAACTTCTATATATTCCACACTCTTATAAAATCATAATGGCAAACTGCAAATTTGTGAAACCGTTGAGATAGTAATGCAAAAATGTGCACGGCCAGTTTGTCAGCTACCTTTGCTAGGTAAGTCCCTTATTCTCTTTCCCACATTTCTTCTGTCTGTCACCATCTACCGCCCCCGCCACAGACCTAGTTCCTAATCCAGGAAGCGAACCTGCTTTGTTCACAAGCTGTCTTCACAGCATAACTCATGTCTTCCTTCTCTTGCCTCTCCTTCTGCCTGATGCCATCTCCACACACAGATGCCGAGCTCCAGACCCTCGAATCTTGAACCTGTTTTGTTCAGAAACCACTTTTGCCTAATAAATCACTCCTCTCCTCTCCCCAGTTCCCTCCACCCTATGACATCTTGATACCTAGCTCCAGACTCGCAGTTCAGGAGAGCTCTTAGCTGGTCCAATTAAAAGCTCATGCACTAGCTTCACCAGACCTAGCTTCTGTCACTCACTGTACTGCGACAATCTAACACAGGCTAGATTCTCATATCAGAAACACAGCCAAGAAAAGATGTCCACATGCCCAGGTCAAATCTCAAAAACATGAATAACATGACTGTCCAAGACAGCACGTCTTCCATCAAACCCACTAGTCCTATAGGAATTTTCTGTAATGAGAATTCTCTGGATGAACCTGAAGACATAGTATTTAAAAGAACAAAAGTAAATTTTCTCAAAAAAAATTCATGGAAGTTTCAAAAATATATAAACAACACTCCATTAAACTTAAAGAGGATTAAAAATAAAAACCTGAGTGATATATGAGGAAGTATAAATGCCTGACTGAACAAAAGGACGAAGACTATTTAGGATTAAAATCAGAATTTAGTAAAGAGAACTACTATATAGAACTCAAGCTGAAAATGAGAATGTAATTGAAAAACCCAATAGCCCAACTAAAACCCTCAACAGAAATCCTTACAAGTAGAATAAATCTAGTATAAGATACAGTATCAGGACCTGAAGATAAAATAGAGAAATTTAACAAAAAACACAAGGAAATATGGCATTTTAGGCAAGAGAAGGAACATGCAGGAAATACGGAATACCAGCAAAAGTCTAAATCTTTTAATAAGCACAGATAAAGGAGAATAACCTCCAAGTCAATGGCAGAGAACAATAGCATAGACCGGATCTAAGTAGAAAAATCCTCAAACTAAGAAAAGACATACAGAACCGAGAAACACACCAAACCCATTAGACAAGAAACAAACTCCCTATGGCGTATCATAGCTAAGAGGAAACATACAGAAATAGATCTTCAAAAGCTAAAGCACAAGTCACATATAAAGGAAAACCCATCAAAAAAACCATCTGATGTCTCAATGGAAATTTAGAAACACAGAAGAGGTTGGAACATTCTCTAAGTCCTGAAAGACCACAACGTCCAACCTAGACTACTGAACCTAGCAAAGCCATCTGCTATAGTGAAGGAAGAAAGAAATTTTTCTATAATACAAATAGCCTAAACAAACTCATGTCAATTAAAACAACTGAGTATAATATTGGAAGCAAACTGAATAGGTGAATAAGCACGGCCAATGGTCTACAGGAATAACAAATGAAGCTATAAATTAATAATAAAAAAAAACACAACTAAGAACACAAGCAGAAGATAAAGACTGCATTCAACACGAAACTCAATAACTTTACATATAAATGGCCTCAACTTTCCTATCAAGAGACATATCATGGTTGAATGGATTAAATAACACAATCTGTTTTTTTACTTTCTAAAAGAAACATAATAGCTTTAAAGATAGGCATTAAACTGAAAGAATGATAAAAAGTATTCCAAACAAATGGTATCAGGAAAAAGCAGACATTGCTGTCTTAAAATATGACAAAATAGATTTCAAACTAAAACTAATTCAAAATGACCAAGGAACGAACAGATATAAATGTTCCATAAAATGGAATTAACAGATATCTACAGAATAGTCCACATAAACAACAATATATACATTCTATTCAGTAATCCATGGCTGCTTTTCTAAAATAGGCCACATCCTATTTTAGACACAAAACAAACCTTAGAAAATTCATAAAATCATAAGTAAGCCTATGAGATCATTATGCAATAAAACTTAAAATTGACAACATTTTTTAATAAGTTCATAAATTCAAGGAGACTAGGCAACTCATTACTTAGTGGTGAGTATGCTGAAGAAAAAAATCAAGAAAGGAATAAAAAGTACTCCTAGAACTAAATAAAAATTAAAACCCAATACAACAAAACTTCTGAGATATGTTAAAAAGCAGTTCTGGGAGCTAGAGAGATAATTCAGGGGTTACGAGATCTCTGGTTCAATTCCGAGTGCTTCCACGACAGCTCACAACTGTCTGTTTCAATTCCAGGGAACCCTATTCTGCTCCACAGGATGCTTCATGCATGCAGAGCCCCTAAGCTTGCAGAACCACATATATATTCATAAAAATAAAGGATAGATACATAACTCAAAACGTGAAAAACCTTTTTAAAAAAATAGATGAAAAACAAGGAGTTCTAAAAGGGAAATTTGTAGCCCTAAGTGCCTACATTTTAAAAATCATAAACAACACAAGTAATCATGCAACATAAAAATTGCAAAAACAAAAATAAAACAAACCCAAATGCAGTAGGTGGCTGTCTTAGTCAGTGTTCTGTTGCTGCGAAGAGACAACATGACCAAGGAAGCTGTTATAAAGAAAACATGTAACTGGGCTCCTGCTTACAGTTTCAGAGGTTTACTTCATTATCACCGTTGCAGGGAGCATGACAGCATGCACGCAGGTGATAGAGCAGTACCTAAGAGCTGCGTCCTGATCCACCAGCAGAAAGGGAGACTCTGGGCTTGACATGGGCCAACCCCAGCGGCACACTTCCTCAAACAAGACCATAGCTCATAATCCTTCTAATCCTTTCCAATAATGCCATTCCCTGGTGACTAAGCATATAAATATATGTGTCTATGGGGCCATTAAATCACCATAATGGCAAGAAATAATAAAAATCAAAGCAAAATTAATGACATAGAAACAAAGAAATGATGTAAAGAAACATGGATCTAAGAGCTGGTTCTGAAGAGGATAACAAACTCCACAGAACCTTGGCCTAACTCACCAAAAATAAATAAATAAATAAATAAATAAATAAATAAATAAATAAATAAATAAATAAATTCAAAATAAAAAATAAAAGCATGAAAGAAAAGTCAAGAAAGAACAAGGAACTTACAAGACACACACACACACACACACACACACACAATCAGAATATTATAAAGAAATGCTTTTAAAATCTGTATTCCATTAATTAAGAAAATCTAGAAGAAATGAATAAATGTCTTTATTTATACAAACGACCAAAGTTAAATCCACAATATAAACAGATCCATAATAACTGAGGAGATTGATACAGTATTAAAGACCAAGCTTTTTTTTTTTTTTTTTAAAGGAAGATAAAAAAACCTATGCTCAGATGCAGTCATCACAGAATTCTACCAGACAGGAAGATAAAAAGGAGTTGGAAGAGATAAAGATTGGACGATGGAAAGAATTACATCCCAATAACCAAGATGAACATAAATGCAAAAGCCCTCAATAAAATAAATGGTAGCAAACCAAAAGCAGGCCCATATCAAGAAGACGGCTACCAATTTGGATGTGTCCTGAAAATGCAGAGGTAGTTCAACAAGCATAAATACATATAATAAATTATATAAGTGTACATAAAGGAAAAAAATCACATAATTATCTCAGAAGATACAGGAAGAGCCTTTGACAAAATCAAGTTATTTCACGAAAAAAGTCCTATAGAGACTTGAGGGAACATACCTGACTTAAGGATTCTATTGCTCTGATAAAACACCATGACAAAAAGCAATCTGCAGAGGACAGAGTTTATTTCATCTCACAGCTTGTAGACCATCATCCAGACAAATCAGGGAATGACCTTAAAGAAATATAAAAGCAGGAACGTACCCAGAGATTATGGAGAAATGTTGCCTCCTGGCTGGTTCTTCACAGCTCGCTCAGCCTGGTTTCTTTTCTTTTCTTTTTTTTTTTTTTTTAAATCTTTATTAACTTTAGTATTTCTTTTTTACATTTGGAGTGTTATTCCCTTTCCCAGTTTCCCGGCCAACATCCCCCTAATCCCTCCCCCTCCCCTTCTCTATGGGTGTTCCCCTCCCCATCCTCCCCCCATTACCACCCTCCCCCCAACAATCCTGTTCACTGGGGATTCAGTCTTGACAGGACCCAGGGCTTCCCCTTCCACTGGTGCTCTTACTAGGCTATTCATTGCTACCTTTGCGGTTGGAGCCCAGGGTCAGTCCATGTATAGTCTTTGGGTAGTGACTTAGTCCCTGGAATCTCCGGTTGCTTGGCATTGTTGTTCATATGGGGTCTCGAACCCCTTCAAGCTCTTTCAGTCCTTTCTCTGATTCCTTCAACGGGGGTCCTGTTCTCAGTTCAGTGGTTTGATACTGGCATTCGCCTATGTATTTGCCATATTCTGGCTGTGTCTCTCAAGAGAGATCTACATCCGGTTCCTGTCAGCCTGCACTTCTTTGCTTCATCCATCTTATCTAATTGGGTGGCTGTATATGTATGGGCCACATGTGGGACAGTCTCTGAATGGGAGTTCCTTCAGCCTCTGTTCTAAACTTTGCCTCCCTATTCCCTCCCAAGGGTATTCTTGTTCCCCTTTTAAAGAAGGAGTGAAGCATTCGCACTTTGGTCATCCTTGAGTTTCATGTGTTCTGTGCATCTAGGGTAATTCGAGCATTTGGGCTAATAGCCACTTATCAATGAGTGCATACCATGTGTGTTTTTCTGTGATTGGGTTACCTCACTCAGGATGGTATTTTCCAGTTCTATCCATTTGTCTATGAATTTCATAAAGTCATTGTTTTTGATAGAGAATTCCATTGTGTAGATGTACCACATTTTCTGTGTCCATTCCTCTGTTGAAGGGCATCTGGGTTCTTTCCAGCTTCTGGCTATTATAAATAAGGCTGCTATGAACATAGTGGAGTGCGTGTCTTTTTTATATGTTGGGGCATCTTTTGGGTATATGCCCAAGAGAGGTATAGCTGGGTCCTCAGGTAGTTCAATGTCCAATTTTCTGAGGAACCTCAGACTGATTTCCAGAATGATTGTACCAGTCTACAATCCCATCAACAATGGAGGAGTGTTCCTCTTTCTCCACATCCTTGCCAGCATTAGCTGTCACCTGAGCTTTTGATCTTAGCCATTCTCACTGGTGTGAGGTGAAATCTCAGGGTTGTTTTGATTTGCATTTCCCTGATGACTAAAGATGTTGAACATTTCTTTAGGTGTTTCTCAGCCTTCGGCATTCCTCAGCTGTGAATTCTTTGTTTAGCTCTGAACCCCATTTTTAATAGGGTTATTTGTCTCCCTGCAGTCTAACTTCATGAGTTCTTTGTATATTTTGGATATAAGGCCTCTATCTGTTGTAGGATTGGTAAAGATCTTTTCCCAATCTGTTGGTTGCCGTTTTGTCCTAACCACAGTGTCCTTTGCCTTACAGAAGCTTTGTAGCTTTATGAGATCCCATTTGTTAATTCTTGATCTTAGAGCATAAGCCACTGGTGTTTTGTTCAGGAAATTTTCTCCAGTGCCCATGTTTTCGAGATCAAATTTCTCTAGCTTGTGCCAAATTGATAGAAAACTAACCAGCACAATACCTCAAAATAATAAAGGCAATGGTGGGTCGAATAAGAACAGCTCCCATAGGCTCATGTATTTGAATGCTTAGTCCCCGGGGAGTGGTGCTATTTAAAAGTATCACTTTTAGAAGAATCAGGAGCTGTGGCATTGTTGGAGGAAGTGTGTCACTGGGGGTGGGCTTTGAGGTTTCAAGGGCCCATGGTAAGCTGACGCCTTTCTCTCTGCTTGAAGATGAGGATGTAGCTCTCAGCCACCTCTCTTGCACCATGGCTTCCATGCCTGCCACCTTAACCCCCTGATAATAATAGTGGACTAGGCCTCTGAAACTGTAAGTAAGCCCCAATGAGTCCTTTCTCTTGTAAGAGTTGCTATGGTCATGGTATCTCTTCAGAGCATAATACAGTCACAAAGTTCTATAGGACAAACCAACAACCAATATAGCTTAAATGAAAAAAAAAAAAACCCTTGAAGCCATTCCATTAAAACCTATCAGACAACAGACATGTAAACCAATAGAATAAATCAGAAGCCTGGACCATGAGTGCATGCAGCTACGGCCATCTGATATTTGCACTGGAGAAAAGATAACATCTTTAACAAATGCTTTTGGAAAAATTGGATGTTCCCATGCAGAAGAATAAAATTGGACTCTGTATAAAAGTTAACACCAAGTAGATCAAAGACCTTAATTTGAAGCTTGAGATGGTAAAACCACTAGAAGAAAACATAATACAGTACCCTTCAAAATACAGGTGTGGGAAAGGAATTTCTGTATAGGACTCCTATTTGCTTAGGAATTAAGGCCAAAAACTGATCAATGGGACTTCATAAATCTAAAACATTCCTGCACAACTAAAGAAACAATTAATGGGTGAAGAGGAAAGAGAGTGAGAGAAAATCTTTGCCAGGTGTCCATCTGGCAGAAGATTAATATCTGGAATATACAAAGAGCCTAAAAACAAGTGACCTAATTAAAATATGGCTGTGGATCTTAACTGAATTCTTAACAGAAGACATCAAAGTGGCTAAAAAGTACCTTAAAACGAGTCCACCGTCCTTAGCAACTGGGGCATGCAAATTAAAACAGCTTTCAGATTTCATCTACTCCAGTCAGAGCAGCCATGATCAACACAACAACTAGCAATGGATGCTAGAGAAGGTCTGAGAGAAAGAGAACCCCATTCACTGTTGTTGGTAAGCAAACTGCCATAGCCACCATGGAAATCAATAAGAAAAACTCTCAAAAAGCTTAAAATAAATCTACCATATGACCTAGATAAACCACTCCTTGGCATATGCCCAAAGACGACATTTTACTCCACAGATACTTGGCTATCCACTACAAATTGGTCATCTGTCTTAGAGTTCTCATTTGTGATACAATACCATGACCAAAAGCAACTTGGGGAGGAAATGATATATTTGGCTTATATTTTCACGTGCTGTTCATCACTGAAGGTAGTCAAGACAGAAACTCAAGCAGGACAGGAACCTCGAAGCAGGAGTTGATACAGAGGCCATGGAGGGGCGCTGCTTACTGGCTTGCTCCCCATGCATTTTACATGCACCGATTGCTCAGCCTGCTTTCTTACAGAACCCAGAACTGCCAGCCCAGGGATGACCCCACTCACAATGGGCGGGGCCCTCCCCCATCATCAGCCCTGAAATCATATACACACAACAGTAACAGACTCATCGGGTTGCATTTATATATTTCTACATGATAATAATAATAAAAAGAAAGGAAAAAGAATCCATTGAGAGGGAGTGAAGGGGAGGGAAGAAGTTAGAAGAAAGAAAGCCAGGACGTGGTATCCTTGTATTTTAATTTAAAGTATGTTTTTAAATGTTGGTAACCATATCCTTGTAGCAAAAAGGATGCTAAAATCTTGACCAAAAATAATCAAAGTATATAAGCAAGCTACAACAAGAAAAAAAAATCTGTCTTTATGAAATGAACAAGTGAGAATTGTCCACACTACTACTAAATAAATATCTGTAAGCAAATTAAAGTCAAAGACCTTTGTGTGCATGACCTTATACACGTTATAATATAAGATAATGAAATTAAAGAGAGTAACTTTCATTGTGGGAAAGGCTGGAATGAAAACAATATTCTCACACAGCTCTTGAGAAAAAAGAAACAAGCTTTTAATTTATTTTCTTGTATGTTGTATGGGTGTGTATGCCGCAGTACATGTGCCCAGGGAACAGCTCAGTGAAGTTAATCCTCTCTTCTCACCTTTACACGCATTTGGAAGACTGAACCCAGATTATCAGGCCTGCTCAGCAAGCATTTTTATCTTCTGATTCCATTTCCCCAGCTCTGTAAACAAAAAGACAAGAAACCTTTTATGCAAGTGTTTAATGGCATATACAAAAATCCAAAATTAAGGCCATTTAGTTTGCCAATTTATTAATTACTTTCTATAAATCATATTGAAGAAACAAAAAAATCAAAAGATATAAATGCATGAACCACCGAGTAATAAGTTCAACCAACTAATAAAATATATGTGTGTCCACATGCATGAATGGATGTGTGCATGCATGTATGTGCAAATGCATGTGGAAGCCAGAGATCAATATTGATGTCTTCCTTGTTTATGCTCAGCATGTTTCTAGAGACAGGGTGTCCCCCTTACAGAGTTTCTATTGCTGTGATGAAACACTATGGTCAAAGCAACTTGGAGAAGAAATGGTTAATTTCAGCTTACACTTCCAGGTGTCGATCCATCACTGAGGTAAGTCAGAGCAGGAACTCAAACAGGACAGGAATCTAGGTGGTGATGCAGAGGTCATGGAGGAGTGCTGTTTACAGGTTTGCCCACCATGGCTTGTTTAACCTACTTTCCTATACAACCTAGGACCAGAAGCTCAAGTATAGCAAGACTCACAATGGGTTGGACCCTCCCCCATCAATCACTAATTAAGAAAATGCACTTCAGCCAGAGCTTATGGAGGCATTTTCTCAATTGAGGTTCCCTCCTTTCCAGTGACTCTAGCTTATGTTGAGTTGCCAGCATGCAGGGTCTCTGGCTGAACTTGAGACTCATCAGATGCGTGACATTGGGTTGGCCAGCGAACCCCAAGGATCTTCCCGTCTCTGCTCTCCCAGCACTGGTATTACAGGTATACAATTCTGCACCCAGCTTGTCCATGGGTGCTGGGAACCTGAACTAAGGTTGTTATGCTTGCATAGCAGGCACTTTACTGATTGAGCTGTCTCCCCTATCCAAAGTAAACATTTTAGAGGTCTGCATCCCTACAATGTCCGCTGTGACTCATCAGCATGGGAAGTAACTAGATGAAACCAATGTTCTAAACAATGGAGAATTATTAAATCATGTTGACTCACTTCCAGGCTCAACAAGAATAGTAAGTCTCCCTTGCTTATTATACTAACCAAGAGAATAAAAACTCAAACGTAAGTCCTGCCTTTCACAAACCTGGAAGATATTTGTGTTAGCTCCATTGTACTTTCTAACAGATTCCTAACTTGGAACAGGAACATACTTTTTCACAATTCTGGAGGCCAGAAGTCCAAAGCTAAGGCGTTAGCAGGTCTCTTGAAGATTCTAGGGGAGAATCCATTCTTTGCCTTTTCCAGCACCTTGTAGCTTCAGCAGTCCTTTGATTTGAGAGTACATCATTCTCTCTGCCTACATGATCCCCTTGCCTTCCCTTCTCTGTCTGTCTTATATAAGGATACTTGTGCTGTCATTTAGAGTCACCCAGATAATCAGGATAATCTTCTAACTCCAAATCCTTGATTTAATTACACCTGCAAAGACTTCTTTTCCTAAATATGGTACAGTCACATATTCCAGGAATACAACGTGGATATCTTGGGCAAATGTTTTCCTCCTTACCTCAACAATTGTTATCATTCTCATTACATGGAAATTGAAAACAGGCAGGGGTATGACAAATGTTATCAGAAAAAAAAATCAGAACAGGTTAAGAGACAAAAATAATGATGCTGTGTATGGCAACAAACAACTGTAACAGCAATATCAACTGACATTAACTAAGCACCGACTTGCCCACTGGACTTTAAAAGAAGCTTAGAAATTGAACAACCAAGATGCCTTGGATACCAGGTTGTGCTGTAGATGGAGAGCCATTGAAAAATCTTTGTCTTCCGCATGCCCTGCTTCAGTCCCTGGGAAGCTCCAGGCCCAAGCTGGTGTTCAATGGACCTGAGGGGGCAGAATCAGGCCCAGGAAGATGGATTTCCCTGCCCTTTGGCTTGTGCCCAGCAGAGAAAGGAGAAAAGGCTGTCTCATTATGTATAATGTGATTAGTGGGGGCAGGGTAGTCATGGGACATTAGCTGCTAAAGTTAATAAAGATATTTTAAAAAGAAAAATATGTTTAAAAAACAGATAAGCTATTCCTAAACCAAGTTCTCACTCCTTTATGATGAAATAGCTACCCCTCCATCTCTCTGTAATATCTAGACATAAGAAACCAAGCAGAGAGGAAGAGAGAGGCAACTCGATGCTGACAACAGAGGGGCCAAGTAAAATCTGCATCCTGGACACTGGAGCGTTTTTTACTACCAACTCCAGAGCATTGTCCACCAGGGGAGGGGAGGGGAGGATTCTTCTCTGAACACCATGTACATAAGGAGCTCGAACAAGCTCTAGGCTCAAGCGTTCAACCAGCCCCATATAATGTACACAAAACTTCCAATGAGCCTTTTAGTTTCAGTTCTCAACTACAAATAGACAAGTTTGGCCAGAAATTTGAGGAAAGCTTCCAACATAAGTACCAAATAAACACCTAGTACATGTGTGAGGCACATAGGAAACTGAGACATCAAAAGCAGGAGAAATGTTGCAGACACTGAGAGAAACCCAACTGGAGAATTGGAACACAAGTTATACAAACAAACAAGCGGTCTAACAACAATAATAACAAAGTAAGGGAACTGATCTGAAGAAAGCGTTCACCAATGTATAGCTTCGGATAAATAGGAGAGAAGTTAGAAGACTTTATTTTTATGAAAATACAGTGTTAATTGAGAATTCCTTCTAGATCCTCCTCCATGTCACTCTCCCAAAACAAAAAAGCTGGACAAAAAAATTAGAGAGTGCCATAGCTCTCTGTCTTAGTTAGGGTTTTACTGCTGTGAACAGACACCATGACCAAAGCAATGCTTATAAATGGCAACATTTAATTGGAGTTGGCTTACAGGTTCAGAGGCTCAGTCCATTATCATCAAAGCAGGAAGCATGGCAGCATTCAGGCAGGCATGGCTCTGGAGGAGGTGAGAGTTCTACGTGTCCATCCATAAGAAACCAGGAGCAGACTGTTTCCAGGTGTCTAGGGAGAAGACCTCAAAGCCTACCCCTATACTTCCTCCAACGAGGCCATACCTACCCTAAAAAAGGTCACACCTCCTAATAGTGCCACTCTTTGGACCTAGTATATTCAAACCGCCACATTCTCATTCCAGTATTTCTTACTATCTCAATCACTACTATAACTTATTATCTTAAATTAATGTGAGATATTTGCTATAATACATTGATGAATGAAGAATTTTGCCATCAATATGGGGTGCACCAAAAGATGTACTCCTCTGTACGTTTGGCCAAATCTATAATGATATGTGTATGTCATTTGACAAATTAGATATCATTATACACATAGACATAGACTATATATGTATAGATATAGATACGTATATCATAATACTTTATGGAATAGTTTCACTGTCAGAGTATCCTCCTTCACCATTCTCCTTGGTAAACTCCTTATAATCATCAAACATTTGACTGTCTGTACAATTTTACCTTTCCCAACATATCATAGAGTGAAAATAATACAGTCTTTCCAAACTAACTTTGTTCACTTAGGACATTCATGCCTCTTCTCATTTTTCACCTCTTTATTTCCTAATACATTCCATTATGTGGGAGTTCCATGGACTGTTGACCAACTCACCTATTAGTAGACAATTGCTTCCAAGTTTGGGCAATTATAACTCAATCTGCTCTAAATATTTATATGAAGGTTTTGCACAACTTCAGCTTTGAACTCATTTGGGTAAAGTCTAAGAAGCAGGATGGTTGCGTTATGCGCTAAGACCATGTTTAGTTTTATAAGAAACTAAACACTCATCCCCTAAAGAGACTGTGTTTGACATTCTACCAGCCATGGGAGAGCAGTCCTGTTGCTCCCATTCCGTGCTGGCATTTGGTGGCATCTGTTATTTGGACTTTACAGGATATCACACGTGTGCAATGATTTGTTATTCCTTGTGACATATCATGTCAGATGTCATGTGCTTACCTGGTGTCTGTATGTCTTCTTTCATAAGCTGTCTTACGTTCTGACATTTTGCCTATTTTTAAATTGAGTTATTTGCTTTCTTGACATTCCTACTTTGGGTAAAGTATTTTATCAGATACATACTCTGTAAATATCTCCTCTTAGACTGTGATTTGTTATCTCATTATTTTAAAAATAAAAATCTTTCTTGTTGGGGGAAGAGAGGATATGAGGGGAGGAACTGAGAAGAGAGGAAGGAGGGAAAACTGTGATTGGGATGTAAAATAAATAAAATTAAAAATAAAATGTACAATTACATAAGTAAAACCCTTTTAAGATAGACACATGTAAAACGTGTGCATATAAACAAGATCTCATGTAATGTTCAACATACGCACCCATTGAATAACATTTAAACATACATATCTTCTCAGCACTTTATCATTTCTTTGTGGTAAAAATTTCTAAATCTTTTATTCTAGCTCTTTGAAATATAACATTTTGTCTGTGGTCACCATATTCTACAGAGTAAAGACATTTCGGTAGGTAGCATTTAGGAATTTCTGTCCCTTGCACCTTTTCTTAGGAAGCTACTAAAAGATGCTAGTAAAGATACAAAGAAGAGAACACAAAACCTAGGAAACAAGGTCCACTATAAAAATACACAAAATAAACTCCAGGATGGACAGTAAAGAAAAGTCAAGGGACAAATAGGATGAGCTAGCCTGGAAAAATGCCATGCTCTCTATGAGTAAAGGGTAAAAACTAGGACACAGAAAGGAAAAGATGCTTCCCTTTTGTTATTATGTTAGCCTTTTTATATTTTTATGTTTCATAAAGGGCATTCTATTTTATTACAGAAAAGAAGCATAAATGATACAAATATTAGAGGTACAATCATTTCCGTGGTTGCAGGAAACTTTTTATGATTCCTTTCCAAAGACATTCAAATTCTTACATAAAATCCCTTGCTTATTGTGTATGCAATCAATACAAAAGACCTCATAAGTAATCTCTGGATTATATATTAAACTTAATTTAATATAAACAATGTAAAATGATGACTATGATATATTGTCTAGGGAATAATCATAAGAAAGGAGTTTGGCCTCTATAGACACAATTTAATTATTTTTTAACTTGGTCTAACTACAGGTGCAGAGTCAATGGATATTGAAAGCTGGCTGCATTACAAGGTGCCCAAAACAAAAGTGGCAATAAAAGCCTAGAGATACGTGTTCTAGGAACATAATGGAGGTTAGAGGGCTCAGAAAGAACTCTACAGAATAAAATAGAAATGACAAATTACTTGACAGATTTGACCATGTGAAACTTACATAAAAAGCCATTTTATAAAGCTTTTCAAACGGAGAAGACTTATGATATGTCAAAAAAAGTGAATCAAGTGAAGATAACCAACATTAATATCCAAAACCAGAAAAATATAGCCACACTGTAATGTTGAAGTCAGAATTAAACAATAATGACAGAGAAACTAACGAACAGGTATCTAACTGGAAATTAAAATACAATTATGGTATTAGCAAGATGGTTTAACAGGTAAAAGAAGAAATAATAAGCTGTTAAATGCTGGCTCTCACCCTGCCAGCCTGTGCTTCCCGCTGTACAGCACCCACTCACCTAATATTTCTGAGCATACCCAAGGTGTGAAGGGTTGCATGAAAATGGCCCCCATAAGGCTACAGGGAGTGGCACTATTAGAGGTGTGGCCTTGTTGGAGGAGGTGTGGCCTTGTTGGAGGAGGTGTGGCCTTGTTGGAGGAGGTGTGGCCTTGTTGGAGGAGGTGTGGCCTTGTTGGAGGAGGTGTGGCCTTGTTGGAGGAGGTGTGGCCTTGTTGGAGGAGGTGTGGCCTTGTTGGAGGAGGTGTGGCCTTGTTGGAGGAGGTGTGGCCTTGTTGGAGGAAGTGTGTCATTGGGGGTGGACTTTGAGGTCTCAGATGCTCAAGCCAAGCCCACTGTCTTATGTTCTTCCTGTTGTCTGCTGATCCAGATGTGGAACTCTCAGCTACCTCACCAGTACCATGTCTGCCTTCTCGCTGCCATGCTTCCCACCATGATGACAACGAACTAAACCTCTGAGCTATAAGCCAACCCAAATTAAGAGTTGCTGTAGCCATGATGTATAACCATGTGTACTATCTATGCCTGCCCCAGCTCTAAGTAAAGACACAGAGACTTATATTTATTAATATAGCTTTGGGCCTAGCTTACTCTTGTTCCAGACTCCCTCTTATAACTTAATTAGCCGGTTTATACTGATCTAAGTTCTTCCTCATGGCTTGTTAGTTGCCTCTCCTTCAGTCCCAGCCTGTTTCTTCTTCTGTATCTGGCTGGCTAGCAAAATCTCCCATATCTGACTCTTTCCCGAGTTCCTATTTCTACTGGAAGTGCCACCTAACCTCTCCTTTTCCATAGGCCACCAGACATTTATTAAACCAATCAGGAGGTAAGAGAGGGAGTGTTTACAAAATATGATGAATTCATATGAATAATAATACCAAAGTCCAGTCTGCATTTAACTCTCTGCTGGCACAGAAATCAGTATTTGAATAATATAAAAACGATCTTTACACAGCGTCTTAGTGTTTTACTGCTGTGAACATATACCACGACCAAGGCAACTCTTATAAGGATAATATTTAATTGGGGCTGGCTTACAAGTTCAGACTTTTAGTCCATTATTATCAAGGTAGGAGCATGTCAGCATCCAGGCAGGCATGGTGCAGGCAGAGCTGAGAGTTCTACATCTTCATCTGAAGAGTGCAAGAAGACTGGCCTCCAGGCAGCTAGGAAAATGGTCTTAAAGCCCATGCTCACAGTGAAACACCTACTCCAACAGAAACACATCTGGCCCAACAAGGCCACACCTACTCCAACAAGACCACACCTACTCCAACAATGTCATACTTACTAATAGTGTCACTATCTGGGTCAAGCATATATAAACTATCATGCACAGTACATAAAAAGATCGCCTCAACAATGCTGTCTCTTCATAGTAATAGAAACGCTAAGATAGAAGTTACTAGCAGGGACTGAGATATTGCTGTGATAATCAAAACCATGTGTTTGGTTTGAGGAATATGGATCATGTTGGTACTTTGGGTTAGAAGAGTAGGTGAATCCTTTAAATGGAGTTTAGTGGGTCATATACCCACTTTTCTAGGTTCCCTAGCGACACGTCACCCCAAAGCAAACAGGAAGTAGTCAGAGATCACAACGACCCTATTCCTGCTCCACCATCACCTCTAATTTTTCTTTTTTAATTAAACCAAAATGGGGGGCTGTTGGTATTCTGTCTAAGCTCCACCCCCACAGCTACCTGGGAACAGCCAGGTATGCTCCGCCCCATAGTTGCCTGGCAACTGCCCTACTATAAAGGGAGCTGCTTGCCCCCTCCTCCCTCTCTTGTTCTCTCTTCATTCTTCTTCTCTGCTCTTGCCCTCTTCCCTGTCTCTTTTCTCCCCAACCCCATCCCCTTCCCTCCCCATGCCCATGGCTGGCCTCCTTTTCTCTCCTCTCCTCTTCTCTCATTAAACCGCTCCACGTAGAACCATGTTTGCTTGGTGTGCTTTATCCAGGCGCAATCCGAGATTTAAATCCTAACAACTAGTATGAGCATAGAAGACAGAGGTGCTGAGAGTGATTTGAATTACGGATGCCTGACTCAAGAGGTTTTAGAAAAGAATAGTAATATATAGCCTAGAGATCATTCTTGTGGCACCTTGATAAAGAATGTAGCTGTTTTCTGTTCCTGTCTAAAAAAACCTTCCTGGGGCTAAATTGAAGCGTTATGGACTATCAGCTTTAGCAGAGGACATTGTCAAACAACCTACTATAGACTGTTTTGTGACTATTAGTCACCAGTCTTATGCAGATCCATAATGAAAAGGAGTAAGTGGAGCAAAGGAAAATACGAAGTGAACTGTTGGTTGGAGGAGAAAAGGAGCACCAGGAAGTGTGAGCAGATTAAAGAGAAGCCTGGTGCTACGTACAGTAACAGAAGGGGTGACCTCAGAGCAAGACCCCATCCAGCTAGGATTCCAACTCATGAAAAGGAATTAAAGAAAAATTTAGGTACAAGTGTCATGGTGGTTCATGCCTTTGATCCCAGCACTCAGGAGTCAGAGGCAGGTGAATCTCTGAGTTCGAGGTCAGCTTGGTCTACAGAGCAAGTCCCAGGACAGCCACGCTTAGGAAGTGAAGGAAACCATCAAAAACAGAAAGCTGGTGAAAATGTATTTGAACAAGGGGGCCATGTTCCAGCCTCAGCAAGCATCAGAACTTGACAGCTTTGGCCCCATGGCTCTGGCTTTACAATCAAGGATACAAAAAGGGGGTTGTGGAATCTCCCTCCGTGACTAAGGAAAGCCACTGAAGCCAGGCATAAATCAGGGGTGTTCCTGCATGGAAGCCTAGAGAGGCCATAGTGTGAAGCTGTAAAGGTGAAGCTTGGGTTGCCTCGGAGACCCCAAGTTGTTGGAGACACCAGATGGTGGGATACCTGCCAAGGAAAGCTGCTCGTGGGGAGTGGAGCCAGACAAGAGAGAGACGTGTGCTGCAGCCAACAAAGCAGAAAGGAGCTGGACCTGGGAAGAGGGCTTTGACCTCAGAAATGAAGATGGAGTCTGGGGTATGCCAAGTCGGTTTTCAGTCTTGGTTTAGTCCAGTGTTTCTTCACGGTGATCCCTTCCCTCCCCTTTTGGAACAGGAATATGTGTATGTGTATGTGTATGTGTATGTGTATGTGTATGTGCATGTGCATGTGCATGTGCATGTGCATGTGCATGTGCATGTGTATGTGTATATCTATATCTATATCTATCTAATATCTGTCTATCTAATATCTATCTATCTAATATCTATATCCATATCTATATCCATATCTATATCCATATCTATATCCATATCTATATCTATATCTATATCTATCCTGTGCCATTATGTGTGAAGGTATGTGATCTGCTTTTTCATTTTGATTTTACAGGCGATTACAGTTTAAAGATTACATGAGATTCAGGAGAGACTTTGAACTTTGGAGTTTTAAACAATGCTACTTGTGATTGAGTATGGGGACTTTTGAAGTTGGACTAAACGCAGTTTCCATTATGATATGGCTATAAGCCTATGAGATCCAGGGACTGGGATATGGTGATTGGGATGAAAATGCGTACCACCTGCCCCTCGATTAACCCCGTAGGGAGTGGCTTCTCGGGTATGTACCAAGGAACAAGTATGTCTGCCCTAAGTGAAGCTGTTGTTTCTGTTAGGTAACACTTCCCCTCGAGCCCTTCTCAGACCCCAGCAGAAGCCTTAGAGACATGGGGATGGGGAGTGCTGGCCTGTAGGAGCTAGCAATCCTTCAAGTCTCTCTTTGCTGTACCCCAATCCCAAGGTGGAATAGGGTTAGAGGCTATGGAAGCAATTGGACATGGTTTTAGAGTCTTAGTGGTCAGAAGTGAACATAATTCTCTCAGGTCTTCTTCACTAAAATTCTCCCTCCTTTCTCCCTTCTCCGCAGGAAACAGGGCCAAAGAAAAACATAGAATGTAAAAGCCGTTTGCTGTAACTCTCTCATTGCATGTGGACTCAGGGTTGAGCCAGTCTTGCTTGCCAGCCTGACTCCCTCAGGTTTAGTTCCAGGTTCTTCCTTGGAGACTCCTTGGTGAAGCCGAAACTTAAAGGGTTCTGTAGAAAGTGAGTCGGATGGTGTTTTGCTGGAGCAAACACATGAAGCCGAAGCAGATACAGGTGAAAGGATGTTCTGTTAAAACAAGCACACGTGATGGAGGACTCCTTGCTAAAACACGCATGTGTTGGGCCACCTTACATTGCAATTGAGCTGCATTTGTCAGGACTTCCAGGGGTGCGCTGCAGTTTCTTGCTGCTTCCTCAGTCGCAGCTGATTGACAGAGTGATGTCAGTTTAGACGGATTCGCGTGCTAAGGCAAGGCCCATGGAGGACATGTGATTCTATATGTTGAAAGACATGGATGAACCTGTCAATGTGTGAACTGTTTGTCTTAGTAAATTCTCCCAGTTTACAAGGTTTGGCCTAACATTTCACACTCGAAAGCATTCTGTGGAGAGCTCTCATGTGGGCCTAGTTTCCCACATCATCATCCCTCAGCATGACGCATGCGCAGCAAGGCCAAGTATGCCGCCATCAGTACCTCCCACTACAGACATACGCTGAAGCCTTCTCAGAGGCACATCAATCCATGAACACAGTAGCAAACAGTCACTAGGTTCAACCATGTCTTTCAACATACAGAATCGGCCAACCAGAATAGCCAATAGATATCAGCAAAGTGTTCCCTTGAAGGTTTCGAAATCTCCTGTCATAGATACTTTTCGTAACGTTAAATGTAGACTAGTCCAAAATCACAACAATAATAAAATCTGATTACAATAATTTTGGTCTATGACAAATCACTCCAGCCAACTGCTTAACAGTGACCAGAAAAGGAAGGATTTGACTTGGTTATCTCTCAATTCAGGCAAGAGGCAGGGTGGGACAGACTCTGGAGCCCGGAAATGAAGACCTCTATGCACTCTTTGTGTCTGCTCTTCTGTTCCCCGGTATCTTGAGCAGGTTGCACAGTAATGTTATGGATACCACAGTCACCTGTGGAAGAAACGCCCACAAGGAAGGGTGAGTTCAGTGATGCAAATGTTCCTAAAGCATCAGCTTTCCCTCTCCTAGCCAGAGCCTCTGGAACTGAAAGCAGCAGACGCTCTAATCCACCCTCACTTCATCTGGAAACAGCATCATTTCCTTGAGCTCTCTGGAGACTTAGGCTAGAAAAAAAGGCCCAAGATGCCTGTCAGAGCCAACAGTGCCTGTCATATTCTATACATGGAATGAAATGAAATATAAGACTTTGGGCTCCATTACCAGCAGGCTTCCTTTTCACCCCAGGAAGGTGATTCGACATAACCACATCTTCCTTGTTCTTTCTCACGTTTTTGTAATATAAATGGCCTTAAAATTCCCCCTTTTGTTCCCCATGCCACAGCCCCAGGCACCTAGAAGCCGTACCATCAGGTTCAATAGTCAGATAATGCGTTATTGAGAAGGCTGCCTCTATGTATGGTTGAGGTTTTATAAAAGAAAAAAAATAACAGTACAGCTACAGCCTGATAAAAAGAAGAAGTTTGCTCTCTAGTGGCTGACTTATAAAAGACTCTGAAATCCACACAGTGAGCTACCAGAGAAATAAGAGGGGATTTAACAGTGTTATCTGGGTTACAAGGTCTGAATAATTCTTTCGGTTTTGTTGACTTTGAGATTTTTTTTTCCTACTATGAAACACTTTGTCATACAAAGTATTTTGTGGATGTTTTTCCTTATTAAAATACTTCTCATCATCAAGTTATTACAGTTCTAAGTTTAAGAGTAGTAATTAGGTTTCTGCTGTTTTATTAGCATGTTGTACTTTTCAAAAGCTCTATGGACTGGTTTAATACCATATAATTAATGTTTATTATAGACACATTGCCCAATAATATAACATCATTAGCTCCTTTTAAACCATTTTTAGATCTTTTCAGAAAGATTATTTAGCATAATTAATATGATGCTAATTAATATCATTTCATTACTCCTCTTTCTATAATAGCTCAGTTTATAATATTTTACAATATGAATTACAAAAATAAGGAAAAGACTGTTCTCTATGCCTCTCTGTGAAACCACCCACCTCCCTTTGTGTTTTGCTTTTCTATTTTATTCTCCCATAGTTCTGCCTCTTCCTATCCAAATCCACACTACTACAAACAGCTCTCTTCAGTGGTGCCTATCAGACCACGGGCAATTGAGCACCATCCCCAAGGTTCTAAACTTTGAGACTTACTGAAAGTAACTGGGGTTGCACAGGAAGATTTCACCTATACGGTAATAAATACCTTAAAGAATTATTAGATCCATAATTAATTTCCTTGAGACAGGGTCTCACTACACAGCCCCGGCTGTCCTGAAACTCTCTATGCAGACCAGGCTAGCCTTGAACTCTCAGAGATCCATCGCACGTACTAAGATTAAAGTTGTGTGTCAGCACGCCTAGCCTAATTATTTGCTCTTGTTTTACCTATGCCAGTAGAATCAGGGAACATAAAAATGTCTAACCTCTTCAAGATGGCCAGCCACAGAGAAAGAAAAGTACTAGAAAATGTTTGGGCATGGGGTATCACTGGGGTAAGGGCATTTTAAGGGGTTGTTAGCAAAGGGAATGGTTTACATTTATGAAAATTATCTTAGTTACTATGCGTAGAGAAAGTGTTACTGCAAAGACAAGAAGAGTGACAGAGAACACCTTTGGAAATGGTTGCAGACCAGCAGCCTAGGAAAGTCAGGCAGTTTGACAAGAGCAAGGCAGCTAAGTTGCAGAAAGTGGATAGACTGCTGCCTCATGCTAAAGCTGGAGCTAAGTGATGCTGCAGCCAAGCTAGGAGAGGGCTTTAGCTGAGCAGCCGGGTAGATGGCCACTGATGACCACTTAGGAGAATTAGATGCTGGGAGAAAAGCCTGTTGGGAAGATGAGAGCTGGGGAGAAAATAGCTTTGATCCAATTGGTTGTGGTTCAATTTAGGAGTCCATTCCAAATGAAATGTCAAGTCATCTCTGTCAAGAGGGGATTTCTGCATGAGTAGGCCTCTTTCTATCAGAAATTTGGAGTTTTAGACGCAAGTCCAGATGTACGCTTTTTGTTTAGAAGGCCTCAGGATATGAGTGGTCAATCCAAGGAGAGAATTTGGGTGGAGAAATGAACAGGCCAGGACCTGACATTGAGCACATGCATGTTAAATAAAGAAGGTATCGCCAGCCAGGGAGACTCAGCCAACTCGATCAGAAGCAAAAAGATAGTAGAAGGCCACAGAGCGAACATCAAAGAAGGTCAAGTGAGAGGCAGATGAAATCATGACATCTGACAAAACCCAGGTTCTAGGTGACCTTGAAGAGCCCATTCAGTGCAATGATAGGGACAGAAGGCCCCCTTGTTTTTGTATTAGTTTAGAACAGGCCTTTTTATTCCTTCTCAGAGTGAATGAAAGACAAAAGAATAAGTAACTGAGAAAACAGGTCTTTACTGACTTTGCAGATCATTTTAAGAGACTTTAATCTAGAACCATGTTCATTGAACATTTTCGTAGTCAGAATATCTAGCAAAAGGGACTTTTTAAAAGATTATTGATGGTTTTTTATTTTTTATTTTTATTGGATACTTTTTAATTACATTTCAAATGTTATTCCATTTCCCAGTTACCCGCCCATAAACCCTTATCCCATCCTATTCCCCAATTCTTCTATAAGGGTGTTCCCTCTCCCCAAACAATCGACCCTTTCCAACTCTCCACCCTGACATTCTGCTACACTGAGGGGATCCAGCCTTCACAGGACCAAGCACTTCTCCTCCCACTGGTACCCAACAAGGGTATTCTCTGCTACATATGCAGCTGGAGCTATGGGTCTGCCCATGTGTACTCTTTGGGTAATGCTTTACTCTCTGGGACCTCTGGTTGGTTGGTATTGTTGTTCTTATGGGGTTGCAAGCCCCTTTAGCTCCTTCAATCCTTTCTCTAACTCCTCCAATGGTGACCCTGTTCTCAGTTCAGTAGTGTGCTGCTAGCATTCACCTCTGTATTTGTCATGTTCTGGCTGAGCGTCTCTGGAGACAGCTATATCAGGCTCCTGTCAGCATGTACTTCTTGGCATTAGCAATATTGTCTGGGTTTGGTGGCCGTATGTATATGGGCTGGATCCCCAGGTGGGGCAGTCTCTGAATGGCCTTTCCTTCAGTCTCTGCTCCACACTTTATCTCCATGTCTCCTCCTATGAATATTTTTGTTCCCCCTTTTAAGAAGGAGTGAAGTACCCCCACTTTGGTTGTCCTTCTTCTTGAGCTTCATATGGTCTGTGGACTGTATCTTGGGTAATTCAAGCTTTGGAACTAATTACCACTTATCAGTGGATGCATCCCATTTATGGTTTTTTATGATTGGGTTACCTCACTCAGGATGATAAGTGAAATAAGAGGAAAGAGAAGGGGAAGGAAAAGAGTAGCAAGAAGCAGATATTTGAGTGAAGGAATTTAGAAAGACATAAGGAAAAGAAGGGAAATGGGAGAAAGATGCCTGAAAGAAGGGAGTTTTTTTTTTAATAAAAAAGAAAAGGATCAAAGTCTAGGAAAAGAAAATATTTAAAACTGTGAAATAGAGGCTGGAGAGACAGATCAGTGGTTAAGAGCACTGGCTGCTCTTCCAGAAGACCTAGGCTCAGTCCCCAGGATCCACACAGCAGCTCACAACTCTCTGTTATGGCAGTTTTAAGGGATCTGACACCCTCATGCCAATGCACATAAAATTATTTTAAAATAAATTATTTTAAAATCTTGAGAAAGAAAATTAATAAAAAATAAAAAAACTAAAATAAGAAAGGAAACTATTAAGAATATTTTTCTTCCTACATGCAGCTCAAAATAAAAATTTAGAATATATGCCAATCTCAGAAAAACAGAAACCAACAGAATTCGTGTGTGATGTGTTCTACTTTAGATTATGTATCCAGATTAAAGAGAGAAAGAAATACACTAGGCAGTCAGGAGGGATCTTGCTGTGATCGGGATTAGGGAAGCTACTTGTTTTCTGAGAGTGTAAAAGTATAAGGAGTCATTTAAAAACCTTTATGACTATTCCTAAAATGGTGAGTTTCAGCATAATCAGATCCGTTTTTATTTTTATTTTTAGATTATGATATAATCACATTTCTCCCTTCTCTTTTCTCCTTCCAAGACCTCCCATATACTTTTCTCACTCTTCTTCAAATTTACAACTTAAGCTTTTCTCCATTTAGGAAGATGTTGTCTGAGTTTCTCATATATAGCTTTCCTATTGTAGAGATATGTTATTTCTAGTACTACATTCTCTGTGACCTTTATATGAAGACATGTTGGATTTTGTCAGTCTTTTCTGCACGCATTAAGATTATCATGTGATTGTCTTTCAATGTCTGGTTTGCAGGATATCTGATATTTTTTTTTTTTGAGAACCACTGATATAGAGTTTAAGGAAGATTGGCTATAGACTGTTTTTGAAAATCAGGTATTATTCTGTGAATCCATCTGGCCCTGGACTTCTTTTTTAAGCTGTAAAATTTTTTCTTTATTACTATTACAATATCCTCCTGTATTATGTCTCTATGTCATTGGTCTCTGGTTGGTTTGTTAGTTTAGATAAATCAATAAATTCATCCATTTCTTTTGGATTTTTCAACTTATCAGAGTACAGGTTTCCGCATCATTCCCTTATAATATTCTGATTTATCTAATGTCTGTTATGATTCCCTGTTCATTTCTGGTTCTGTTATTTTGGGTTGTCTCTTTCCTTCTTTTGGTTAGTTGGGACAAGGATCTATGAATTGTGCTTTTCTTTTTTAGAACAGAAAAGTGGAGATTCTTTTGTATTTTCCTCAAGGTATTTCCCCCAAAATAAGTTGAACACCATGCTGTTGAGAGATCTCAAAAACAAGACGACTGAGTACAGAGGGACAGGGAGGAAAGAACTGCAACTTGCTCCCAGGGACTGGAGAAAATTAAAAAATAAAAATAAAAAATAAATAAATAAATAAATAAATAAATAAATAAATAAATAAATAAAAGACTGAAGTACATCAGTCTTCTGGGCTGATTCTCACTGAATCCTCCTCTCCTTCCCCTTCATCATCATCTTTATCTTCTTCACCTTCATTCTCATCTCCTCCTTCATCAATATCTTCCAGCTCTCCTCCTCCTCCTCCTCCTCCTCCTCCTCCTCCTCCTCCTCCTCCTTCCTCCTCCTCCTCCTTCCCTCCTCCTCCTCCTCCTCCTCCTTTCTCTCCCTCTTCATCATCCATACAGGGAACCAATAGTACTGAATGGGATTTGGCAAAAATATATCTTTGATGACCTCTCCTAACTCATCTGCATCAGAATGCTCAGTAAATCAGGAAAGAAGTTCTCTGGATCTTCATGCTGCCTCTTCCTGCTGGCCTTATTCTGCATTCAACTTGAACATTTGGTTACATCCTTTCCAGATTTCACTTAATTTCAGCTTTGAAGATGGGTCACTATTCTCATTCAGATGAAATCTTTGGGAGAGAACTTTATTTCAAAAATAAGGATTTTTATCAAAATAAAAAACCATTTTGTAACCTGATTTAGTGTCTTCAAATTCCGTCCCTTCAACTCTAGTCAAATAATGCAAGGCCTCTTTGACTTCCTTCCCAAGCTGTACAGACACTTGTGGATGGTTGACAAATGTTGTTACCCAAAATTTGGGAAATGGATGATTAATTCTAACCTCCTGAAAAAAAACAGTCAGCGGGGTTTGCTATATTTTGTTCTACTTTCAAAAGGTCCTCACTGAGTTGTTCATTAAGTCTGTCTATTTCATTATGTACTTTATCAATATGTTCAGTTGCCTCTTGCTGTTGTTTTCCTCCCTTTGGCAGGCCAGGAGCGGCTGATTGTCCTCCAGCTTTGGGGCAGCAGCAGGTCTGGGTCTCTTGGGCTGAGGTAGGATCACAGACTGCCAGTTGATGGCCATGGCACATGGGAGGTGGCCAGGAGACAAAGGTCAGGGCCTGATGTTCACAGCAGGGAGAAACTCACAGGAGCTCATATTTTCAAAGAACTAACTCTTGTGTTTGTTGAATCTTTTTATTGTTTTATTTCTATTTCATTGATTTCTGCTTTGATATTTATTATTTCTTGCCTCATACACTGGGTTAGAATTTTGTTTACTCTTGCTTTCACAACCTTCCCCCCGCCCCTGCCATTTTTATTAAATTGGGTATTTCTTATTTACATTTCAATTGTTATTACCTTTCCCAGTTTCCAGGCCAATAAACCCCTAATCCCTACCCCTCCCCTTTTATATGGGTGTTCCCCTCCCCATCCTCCCACCATTACCGCCCTCCCCTCAACAATCCCATTCACTGGGGGTTCAGTTTTGGCAGGATCAAGGGCTTCCCCTACCACTTACTAGGCTATTCATTGCTACCTATGAGGTTGGAGCCCAGGGTCAGTCCATGTATAGTCTTTGGGTAGTGGCTTAGTCCCTGGAAACTCTGGTTGGTTGGCATTGTTGTTCATATGGGATCTCAAGGCCCTTCAAGCTCTTCCAGTCCTTTCTCTGATTCCTTCAATGGGGGTCCCATTCTAAGTTCAGTGTTTGCTGCTGGCATTCACCTATGTATTTGCTATATTCTAGCTGTGTCTCTCAAGAGAGATCTACATCCAGTTCCTCTCAGCCTGCACTTCTTTTTTTTTTTTAGCCTGCACTTCTTTGCTTCATCCATCTAGTTTGGTGGCTGTATATATATGGGCCACATGTGGGACAGGCTCTGAATGGGCGTTCCTTCAGCCTCTGTTCTAAACTTTGCTGCCCTATTTCCTCCCAAGGGTATTCTTGTTCCCCTTTTTAAAAAGGAGTGAAGCATTCGCATTTTGGTCATCCTTCTTGAGTTTCATGTGTTCTGTGCATCTAGGGTAATTCAAGCATATGGGCTAATATCCACTTATCAATGAGTGCATACCATGTGTGTTTTTCTGTGATTGGGTTACCACACTCAGGATGATACTTTCCAGTTCCAACCATTTGCCTATGAATTTCATAAAGTCATTGTTTTTGGTAGCGGAGAAGTATTCCCATTGTGTAGATGTACCACATTTTCTGTATCCATTTCTCTGTTGAAAGGCATCTGAGTTCCTTCCAGCTTCTGGCTATTATAAATAAGGCTGCTATGAACATAGGTGGAGCATATGTCTTTGTTATATGTTGGGGCAACTTTTGGGTATATGCCCAAGAAAGGTATAACTGGGTCCTCAGGTAGTTCAATGTGCAATTTTCTGAGGAACCTCCAGACTGATTTCCAGAATGGTTGTACCAGTCTGCAATCCCACCAACAATAGAGGAGTGTTCCTCTTTCTCCACATCCTCATCAGCATCTGCTGTCACCGGAGTTTTTGATTTTAGCCATTCTGACTGCTGTGAGGTGGAATCTCAGGGTTGTTTTGATTTGAATTTCCCTTATGACTGAAGATGTTGAACATTTCTTTAGGTGCTTCTCAGCCATTTGGCATTCCTCAGCTATGAATTCGTTGTTTAGCTCTGAACCCGATTTTTAATATGTTTATTTGTCTCCCTGCAGTCTAACATCATGAGTTCTTTGTATATTTTGGATATAAGCCCTCTATCAGTTGTACGATTGGTTAAGATCTTTTCCCAATCTGTTGGTTGCCGTTTTGGCCTAACAATAGTGTCCTTTGCCTTACGGAAGCTTTGTAGTTTTATGAGATCCCATTTGTTGATTCTTGATCTTACAGCATAAGCCATTGGTGTTCTGGTCAGAAAATTTTCTCCAGTGCCCATGTGTTCGAGATGCTTCCCCACTTTTTCTTCTATTAGTTTGAGTGTATCTGGTTTGATGTGGAAGTCCTTGATCCAGTTAGACTTAAGCTTTGTACACGGTGATAAGAATGGATCGAATTGCATTCTTCGACATGCTGACCTCCAGTTGAACCAGCACCATTTGCTGAAAATGCTATCTTTTTTCCATTGGATGGTTTTGGCTCCTTTGTCAAAATTCAAGTGACCACAGGTGTGTGGGTTCATTTCTGGGTCTTCAATTCTGTTCCACTGGTCTATCTGTCTGTCTCTGTACCAATACCATGCAGTTTTTATCACTATTGCTTTGTAACACTGCTTGAGTTCAGTGATAGTGATTCCCCCAGAAGTCCTTTTATTGTTGAGGATAGTATTAGCTAATCCTGGGTTTTTTGTTATTCCAGATGAATTTGAAATTGTTCTGTCTAACTCTGTGAAGAATTGGATTGGAATTTTGATGGGGATTGCAATGAATCTGCAGATCACTTTTGGTAAAATGGCCATCTTTAGTATATTAATCCTGCCAATCCATGAGCATGGGAGATCTTTCCATCTTCTCAGATCTTCTTCAATTTCCTTCTTCAGAGGCTTGAAGTTCTTATCATACAGATCTTTCACTTGCTTGGTTAAAGTCACACCGAGGTATTTTATTTTATTTAGGACTATTATGAGGGGTGCCCTTTCCCTAATTTCTTTCTCACCTTGTTTCTCTATTGTGTAGAGGAAGGCTACTGATTTATTTGAGTTAATGTTATAACCAGCCACTTTGCTGAAGGTGTTTATCTGGTTTAGTAGTTCTCTGATGGAAATTTTGGGATCACTTAATTATACTATCATATCATCTGCAAATAGTGATGTTTTGACTTCTTCCTTTCCAATCTGTATCCCTTTGATCTCCTTTTGTTGTCTGATTACTCTGGGTAGGACTTTGAGAACTATATTGAATAAGTAGGAAGAGAGTAGGCAGCCTTGTCTAGTCCCTGATTTTAGTGGGATTGCTTCAAGTTTCTCTCCATTTAGTTTAATATTAGTTACTGGTTTGCTGTATATGGCTTTTACTATGTTTAGTTATGGGCCTTGAATTCCTGTTCTTTACAGGACTTTTATCATGAAGGGGTGTTGAATTTTGTCAAATGTTTTCTCAACATCTAATGAAATGATCATGTGGTTTTCATCTTTCAGTTTGTTTATATAGTGGATTACATTGATGGTTTTCCGTATATTAAACCATCCCTGCATGCCTGGGATGAAGCCTACTTGATCATGGTGGATGATAGTTTTGATGTGCTCTTAGATTTGGTTTGCAAGAATTTTATTGAGTATTTTTGCGTCGATATTCATAAGGGAAATTGGTCTGAAGTGCTCTTTCTTTGTTGGGTCTTTGTGTGGTTTTGGTATAAGAGCAATTGTGGCTTCATAGAAGGAATTCGGTAGTACTCCATCTGTTGTCAATTTTGTGGAATAGTTTGGATAGTATTGGTATGAGGTCTTCTTTGAAGGTCTGATAGAATTCTGCACTGAACCCATCTGGACCTGGTTTCTTTTTGGTTGGGAGACTTCTAATGATTGCTTCTATTTCTTTAGGTGTTATGGGGTCACTTAAATGGTTTATCTGTTCCTGATTTAACTTTGGTACCTGGTATCTGTCTAGGAAACTGTCCATTTCCTCCAGATTTTAAAGTTTTGTTGAATATAGGCTTTTAAAGTAGGATCTGATGATTGTTTGAATTTCCTCTAATTCTGTGGTTATGTATCTCTTTTCATTTCTGATTTTGTTAATTTGGACACATTCTCTGTGTCCTCTCGTTAGTCTGGCTAAGGGTTTGTCTATCTTGTTGATTTTCTCAAAGAAACAACTTTTGGTTCTGTTGATCCTTTGTATAGTCCTTTCTGTTTCTACTTGTTGATTTCAGCTCTGAGTTTGATTATTTCCTGCCTTCTACTCCTCCTGGGTGTATTTACTTCTTTTTGTTCTAGAGCTTTTAGGTGTGCTGTCAAGCTGCTGATATATGCTCTCTCCTGTTTCTTTATGTAGGCACTCAGAGCTATGAATTTTCCTCTTAGCACAGCTTTCATTGTGTCCCATAAATTTGGGTATGTTGTACCTTCATTTTCATTAAATTCTAAAAAGTCTTTAATTTCTTTCTTTATTTCTTCCTTGACCAGGTTATCATTGAGTAGAGCATTGTTCAACTTTCATGTATATGTGGGCGTTCTTCCCTTATTGTTATTGAAGACCAGCTTTAGGCCGTGGTGGTCTGATAGGATGCATGGGATTATTGCTATCTTTCTGTATCTGTTGAGGTCTGTTTTATGACCGATTATATGGTCAATTTTGGAGAAAGTACCATGAGATGGTAAGAAGAAGGTATATACTTTTGTTTTAGGATAGAATGTTCTGTAAATATCTGTTAAGTCCATTTGGTTCATGACTTCTCTTAGTCTGTCTATATCTCTGTTTAATTTCTGTTTCCATGATCTGTCCATTGTTGAGAGTGGGGTGTTGAAATCTCCTACTATTACTTTGTGAGGTGCAATGTGTGCTTTGAGCTTTAGTCAGGTTTCTTTTATATAGGTAGGTGTCCTTGTATTTGGAGCATAGATATTTAGGATTGAGAGTTCATCTTTTGGTGGATTTTTTTATTTGATATTAGAATGGTTACCTTTGATGAATATTTGCTTGAAGTGTCCTTTTTACCTTATCTTTTTTCTTTTGATGACTTTTTTATTAGTTGAATATTGATTTTTATTCGATTTTAGAATGGTTTCTTGCTTTTTTCTAGTTTGTTTCTTCAGACCATTTGCTTTGGAAAGTGGTTTTTTTTGTCCAGGCTTTTTTACTCTATGAGGTAGTGTCTGTCTTTGTTCTGAGGTGTTTTCCTGTCATAGTGCTCCTGTTAAGCAGCAAATGTTGGGTCCCTATTGTTATATCCAGTTTGTTAATCTGTTCTTTTTATTGGGGAATTGAGTCCATTGATGTTGAGAGATATTAAGGAATAGTGATTGTTGCTTCCTGTTATATTCGTATTTGGATATGAGGTTATGTTTGTGTGCTTGTCTTCTCTTTGTTTTGTTACAAAATGATTAATTTCTTGCTTTTTCTAGTGTGTAGCTTGCCTCCTTGTGTTGGGCTTTACCATTTATTATCCTTTGTAGGGCTGAATTTGTAGAGAGATGTTGTGCAAATTATTTTTTGTCACGGAATATCTTGGTTTTACATCTATGTTAATCAAGAGTTTTGCTGGATACAGTAACCTGGGCTGGCATCTGTGTTCTCTTAGGGTCTGTATGACATCTGTGCAGAATCTTCTGGTTTTCATAGTCTTTGGTGAGAAGTCTGGTGTAATTCTGATAGGTCTGCCTTTATATGTTACTTGACCTTTTCCCCTTACTGTTTTTAATATTTTTTTCTTCATTTTGTGCATTTGGTGTTTTTACTATTATGTGATGGGAGGAGTTTCTTTTCTTTTTCTTTTTTTGGAGTTCTGTAGGCTTCTCGTATGTTTATGGGTATCTCTTTCTTTAAGTTAGGGAAGTTTTATTCTATGATTTTGTTAAAGATATTTACTGGTCCTTTGAGCTGGGAGTCTTCACTCTCTTCTATACCTATTATCCTTAGGTTTGATCTTCTCATTGTGTCCTGGATTTCCTGTATGTTTTGGGCCAAGAGCTTTTTCCTTTTTACATTATCTTTGACAGTTGTGTCGATAATTTCTATGGAATCTTCTGCTCCTGAGATTCTCTCTTCTATCTCTTGTATTCTGTTGGTGATGCTTATATCTACAACTCCTTTTCTCTTCCTTTGATTTTCTATGTCCAGGGTTGTCTCCCTTTGTGCTTTCTTTACTGCTCCTATTTCCATTTTTATTTCCTTCATCTGTTTGATTGTATTTTCCTGGAATTCTTTCAGGGATCTTTGTGATTCCTCTCTATAGGCTTCTACTTGTTTATTTGTGTTTGTCTTTCTTGAAGTCCTCCATCATCATGATCAAATGTGATTTATAATCTAGATCTTGCTTTTCTGGTGTGTTTGGATATTCAGTGTTTGCTTTGGTGGTAGAATTGGACTCCAATGATGCCATGTAGTCTTGGTTTCTGTTGTTTGGATTCCTGTACTTGCCTTTTGCCATCAGGTTGTCTCTGGTGTTAACTTGTTCTGCAATTTCTAACAGTGGCTAGACTGTCCTATAGGTCTGTGTGTCAGGAGTGCTATAGACCTGTTTTCCTGTTTTCTTTCAGCCATTTATGTTCTGCTTTCAGGCATGTAGTCCTTCCTGTCTACTGGTCTTCAGCTGTTCTTGTGGCCGTGTGTCCTGAGTCCACCAGGCAGGTCACATGGAGCAGAAAATTTGGTCTTACATCCGGTCTCAGGCCTGAAGTCACTCCTCAGGGATGGGTTTCAGCTCTCCGTGTGGGCAACAACCAGAAGGGCCTGCCCAGCCTTTTCTTGTGTCCCTGGGCACAGGGGGCCCAGATGGCACTAGGCGTTTTCCTCTAGAGTCAGAAATGTGGGCAGAGAGTAGTCTCCTCTGGCTTCCTAGGCATGTCTGCCCCTCTGAAGGTCTAGCTCTCCCTTCCACAGGATTTGGATGCAGGGAGCTGTTTGACCAGGTCCCTTCAGATCCGGGCACAATATGGAGTGCAGGGCACCTGCAGTTTTGAGTGCCCCTATATTCCTGTTCCCAGAGGCCCTATACAGTTTCCTCTTGGGTCAGGGATCTGGGCAAGGGTGGGCAGTACTGGAGGTCTCTCCTGCCCTATAGTCTCAGGGGTGCCCACCTGTCTGGGCGATGAACTCTCTCTCCCACAGGGTTTGGGAGCAGGGAGCTCTTTCACAACCTTTTGAGTTTCTTCACTAATTCACTTACTTGTGCTCCTTCTGACATTTAATGTAGGCACTTAGGGCCATAAACTACTCTCTTAGAACTGCTTTTAACATATCCCAGAGGTTTTGTGTTGTTCTCATTTTTTTTAGTTCCTGGAAATTTATATTTGTTTGGTTTCATCCCAGAGATGTGATTTTCTTAAAAATGTGCTAGTTGGTTTTTTGTCAACTTGGCACAAAGTAGACTCATCTGACAAGAGGTAATGCCCCCATCAGATTAAATTCATCCGAGAAGAGTTAATGCCCTCATCAGATATGCCTTTATACAAATTTGTCAGGCATTTTTTGATTAATGATTAATGTGTAAAGGCCCACTACACTGTAAAGAGAGTCATCTCTGGGTAGGTGTATAACAAAGGAAACTGACAAAGCCTAGGAAGCAAACCTGTATGTAGAATTACCCATGGTCTCTGCCTTTAGGTTCCTGACCTACTTGAGTTCCTGTTAGCTTCTGTAAACAATGGTTGATTGCGATAAGTAAGACAAATATATGCTCTCCTCCTCAAGTTGCTTTTGGTCATGGTACTTTTATCATAATAATAGAAGTCTGAGACAGTATGAAAATCAATAAATATAATATACCATGTTAACAGACTTAAAGACAGGAATAAAATGATATCTCAAAATATAAAAGAGACACATAACTAAGTTTAATGTATTTTCATGGTAGACATTTTGAAGAAATTAGAAATAAGTGTAATGTACATGAAAATAAAAAAATATGTGACAAATGTAACACATATAAAATGACAGAAGTTCTTCTAAATTCTGGAATAAGACAAAGATTCACACTCTTTCCATTCTATTTAATATAGTGCTTGAAGTTTTGTTAGGCCAATAAGAGCTGAGAAAGTTATAAAGGGGATACAATTTGAAAGAAAGAAACTAAGCTATTCCTATTTCCAGACAGCATAATTCTATATTTAAAAGTTCCCAACAGATGAGTTTCAAATTTAATGCATGCCTTCAAATATGTATAATCCACATATAAAAATTATTAGCCTCTATATAGATATTCCAATAATAAATTTGCTGAGGAAAAAATATCTATTATATATATTTATGTGTGTATACATATACATCATATACATGCACATATGCATACATATACATGTATACATGTATACATACATATCCATCATATGCATATACACATATTCAGAGAGATGAACATTTGCAAAAGGATAAACCCTAAGACATCCAAAACAAAATTTAGAAGACACAAAGTTATGAAAAGATCTTTCAGGCTTCTGAAATAGTAAAATTAATAAATAGTTTTCTGACTTGAAGTAATCTACAAATTCAATGGGACTCCCATCAAAATCCCAGTTATATTCTTCACACACAGAACAATCCTTTAAAAATTGTATTTTATGTGGAAACTCAAAAGACCATTAATAGCTAAAGCAATCCTATACAGAAAGAATACATCCGAAGATAAAGTATTACAAGAGTTCAAACTATACTATACTGTCCAACAAAAATAGCATAATATTGGCATGTGTACACACACACACACACACACACACACACACACACACACACACACACACACCCCAAAGGAACATAATAGAGGATTCAGATATAAATCAACACATTTAAGAATTCCTATTTTTTGAAAGGTGAGTCCTAGTTAGCTTCAGCTGTCAACTTGATACAGCTTAGAGTAATCTTAGACTCTCAGAGAGAGTCCCAAGTGAGTAAAGTTTAAATTAAAGAACTCTCTTCTCTCAAAATTCTCTGCCTTTCATCAGGATGTTTTATCACAACAGAAAAACAAATAATAATAGAAATTGGTACCAGAAAAGGAGGTTTGTTGCTGCGATGTGCCTGACTATGCTATCTAGAGGGAGGGGCTTTTGAAACTAGTGGGAAAGCTAGTGCGTGGGCAGATCTTAGTGAACTATTGTTGTGAGAGGTTAGAATATAGTGATGAGAGAAATGTTAGTGCTCAGGGCGTAAACTTTCAGAGGGAAGCAAAGATTATGACAAGGTCTTTCATGTGATATGTTGGTCAGCTAGGGCTGAAGAGTCAACTTTGATGACTAGAAACTCAACATATTGAGCTATCATCTTCTAGGAAGTATTTCCTTTGAGTCAGCACATAGAAGCTGTGGTCCAGGCTATGGTGATTTGAATGAGAATGGTTCCCATAGGCTCCTATATGTAAATGTTTCATTCCTACCTGATGGACCCTTTAGGAAGGATTAGGTGGTCTGGCCTTCTTGAAGGAGGTGTGTCACCGAAGGTGGGCTTTGAGGTTTCGAAAGTCCATGACAGACTTTTGGTAGACAGTCTATCTCTGTCTCTGCCAGTGGATTAGGATACAGCAATCTCTGTCACTACTCCAGTTCCATGGATGTCTGCTGCCCACTGTAATAACCATAGACTAACCTTCTAGAGCTGTGAGCAAGTCCCCAGTTAAATGCTTTTTAAAATAAGAGTGAGTTGATCATGATGTCTCTGTACAGCAACAGAACCATAACCAAGACACCCATCAAAACTGACCTGTGCTGTTCAAGTTCTTGCATGTATACTCCTTCACTGTTGACTTACCAGGGGCTATACTCTTAGAGGGGGAAAGAAAACTGACTCCCCCTCTCCCAATAGCTAACAATTGCCAATAGCTCCATGGATAGGGGTGGGATTTCCTGACCAATTGCCAACTCCATGGTGGGATATGGCCTGGCTGGGGTAGACAATGGAGGCCTGGCATTTGAAGTTTTAGAGAGAAGTGACAACTCTTTTGGAACCATTCATATGATAGAATTTCAATATCTGGTTGATGGTTAGCTGGGACTGGAGACTTTGCTGTGATTAACTGAGCACGAGTAGAGTACAACTTTAGCTTCACTAGGACAGTGGATGCTCACTAGCTAGGACTGAACAATCAGCTGAAACAAATAGGAGAACAGCATTTTTGAGGTGACATCTTCTAGAAAATATTTCCTCTGAATCAGCACAAGGAAAATGTGGTCCAGGGAGGCCAAAGCTGCATCTCAAACTGGAAGCCAAACTTGGCCTTATGAAAGAGTCACCAACCTGGTACTGATTTTGAAGGCATGAAGGGGTCTTAAGATGTTGCTAAGACTTGACACCATGTAGCAAAGTCACACTTCCTGAAGCGATGTCAGCAGTGTTATTGGTGAAGGATCAGCCTTAGTTGCAATAGCAAGTGATATTGGGATATTGGAGATGCTAGAACCTTGGGATGACCACAAAGGCGGCAAGCACCAAGTGCGAAGCCAACCCTTCATGAACTTATGATACAAGTTGTATGTTTTGTGGTTGGCAGAGCTGGAAAAGTAGAACTGCACAAGCCACTTGGAGCCCACAAGATTATGAGTAATTACAGGATGCCAAACACTGATCTACACTGCTGGGCCTTGTTTTTGCTTAAGTGTGATTTTATGCTTTGGTCCCTCCCTTTTGGAATAAGAAATCATTTATCTTTATATGAAAGGAGCCACTTTGATTTTTTAAAAAGATTTTTTAGAGTTTTAAAGTATTGACTTTTTAAAGACCTTACTCTTTTGTGTATTTTACATTTGGATAGTAATATAAGACCTTGGAGACAAGAAAGGAAAGGTTATGGTTTAACAGTGATGTATTTATGTGTCAAGTTGACAAGGGGTAGACTTGTGATAGCTAATCTTAGTTGTCACCTTGACACAACTGAAGAAAGGTAACCTCAGTTAATGATTGCCTCTGTTGGATTGACCTGTGGACACATCTGTGACACATTTTATTAATTGTCATTTGATGTAGAAGGGCCCAGACTACTGTTGGGAGCACAAGTCCAGGCAGGTTGTTCCTGTGTGAGAAATGTAGCTGAAGTGAAGGAGCGAGCCAATAAACAGTGTTCTTCAGTGGTTTCTTCTTCAAGATTCGTCTTGAAACTCCTGCCCTGGTCTCCCTCAAGAATGGACTGTAATTTATAAGATGCAATAAACCCTTTTCCTCCCCAAGTTGATTTTAGTCAGTATATTATTACAGTAGAAAGTGAGCTAGGGCAGTAATGGTGTCTAGAAAGAAAAACAATTATAGAAGAAATTCCAAGAAAATTACATAGTTATCATATGTTTTTCAAACATGAGCAATGAGCCCAAGGAGAAAAATTAATTCATCACTTATTTCTATGTAGTTCAGATGAATGCAATTATGAAAATCATTAAATAATTATTATACAGCCAAGTAGTGGTGGCGCACAACTTTAATCCCACAGAGCAGGCTGATCTTTGAGTTCATGTCCATCCTGGTCTACAGAGAAACTCTGTCTCAGGAGAGAGAGAGAGAGAGAGAGAGAGAGAGAGAGACAGAGAGAGAGAGACAGAGAGAGAGAGAGAGAAATGAATCAGTATTGTTTTTCACAGTCTACTATGATCCCATCCCTAAAAAAGCTGAATAGGGACCTTCATTCCCAGAATTTCTCATGCAAGCCTTGGCAGCGCTGACCATACTGGGGTGTTGCATGATTGGGTGAGAGTGTTTAATGCTCTTCCAGAGGACCCGAGTTTAGCTCCAAGCCTCTAGTTCAGGCAGCTCACAACCACTTGAAACTCCAGCTCCAGGACACATAAAAAGTTTAATCATTAAAAAAATTATATAGTAGAAGATTCTAGTGGTTACTCCACATTACAGATGCTTTGCCTGAAAAAGGCAAGGAAAGGAGGCTGCCTCAGGCTTTAGCCATTACTTTATAAGATGACAACAGCATCCACTCCCAGTCTTTATGACTTCCGGCAAAATCTGATTTCCTTCAACATTTACACATTGTATTCCTCATGGTTTTGAGTGTTTGCATTTTTCATTATACTATATATTTACATTCCCATGTTACCTACCTCCTATTCTCCCTCCCACAGTTCTTCATCCCATTCCTCCTGTCCATTGTCTCTGAGAGGTGCTCCCTTCTCCCCAAACCCCACCCCTTAGGCATCCCCAGTTCCTTGGGGCCTCAAGTTTCTCTACAGGATTAGGTGCATCCTCTCTAACTGAGGCCAGATAAGACAATCATCTGCTACATATGTGCAGGGGCCTAGGACCAGCCCGTGTATGTTCTTTGGTTGGTAGCTTAGAATCTGGGAGCTCCTACAGATTTGGGTTAGTTGAGACTCTTGGTCTTCCTATGGGGTTGCCATCCCCTTCAGCATCTTTAATCCTTCCCCTAACTCTTCTACAGGAGTCCCTGACCTCAGCCTAGTGGTTGGCTATATGTATCTGCATCTGTCTCAGTCAGCTGCTATTAGAGCCTCTCAGAAACGAGCCATGCTAGGCTCCTATCTGTAAGCACAATGTAGCATCAGTAATAGTGTCAGGCTTTGGTGCTCACCCATGTGATGGATACCAAGTTAGGACAGTCACTGAAATGTTTGCATTTCAAAATGACATCAAGAAGAACAAGCCACAAGGGTAAAAAAAAAAAAAGTCCAGGTATAGGAAGGGAAGGCAACTTGCATCTGATTTCTGAATGTATTCAAGCCAGATAAATGTGCTCAAATGCATGCATAAAATCCTGATTTACCCTCAAAATTATAATAGATTCTCAATGAGTACATGATTTTAAATTCTAAGGAAAAGAGAAGATTAAGAAGAGGCTAGGGACTACATTTAGGTGTAATGAATGGAGGGGAAACCCATGTCATTTGAGATAGTATTCACATCGCAACTGTTGCTAAGGAAACCACTTCCTATTCATGCACTGCACTTAGTTCCCTTTTTTATTGTTACAAAGTGCTCAATGCCACAATTAAATCATGAGAATGATAGCCTGATAATATACTTTGGAGATAATCAAAGCTCCAAAATAACAGGGAAGTCATTAATGGGGTTGTCTTCAGACTAGAGACCAAGGTGCACTTATCACAGAAAACCCTATTTCTCCCTTTAGTAGGCATGGTACAGCCCAAATTACAGAGTAAATCTCTTTCACAAATACCACAGAATTCCAAAGAGGTTTCTCTCGTGTCTCATCCATCAAGCAGGGTGGTAGAAGTCATCCCTCATGGAATCATGCAGAATAGAAGCAGGCAGAATATTCCTGCAACCTAAGAATACCATTAAGATCAGAAAAACGTACCAAGGTAACATGGCTACTTCATGGCAAATCTTTTCTGCTATCCAGCATGGAAAAGATAATTCAGGGAGTACTGCCTGGCAGCTATAATCCAAAGACTCAGAAGCCAGAAGTGAGACAAGTCCTGGAGGTCTCTAAAGTTTAACTTGCCCTTTATCACATAATTCTACAAAAAGTTTCCTTTTTATTTATACCACAGACCTGAGCAGTCTTGATCTTTTGCTTAATCCACCAATAAGATTTATGCAACACTCACTATGTCAGAGGGGACAATGGAGACCTCTCTGAAACAAACTTGATGGCAGTACTTGTTCCATTTTTCAGACACCCGAGAACTGGTAGGACCATGTCCCCAAAGTTTTACATTTTGTAAATTTATTTGTTTAATTATTTGCTTATTTATTTATTTTGTTGCCCCCTCGCTGAGACTCTTCCCTCAGATGCACCTCATTTGGCCGACACTTGATGCACCAGGGTTGGTGAATACCCAGGAAGGGCCCAAAGCTTTTTTTAAGGTTCCAGGAACTAATGCCCGTTCTTTTACCCTACTCTTTTCAGTTCCTTCTCCCACTGCTTTTATTTTATTTATCATTCAAGAGACAGCCCTAAGTAAAGACAACAGCCAAGAAACAATAAAAGAAAGGATATTGACTTTGATAGCACAATTGATGAGTTAATTTTGGCAAAGATGACTCTTTGGCCAATTTTGTTTTCTGCTGTTGAAAGTCAAAGTTATACCTAGTTATGGCTCATGAATGTAAATGTAGTACTTGAGACACAGAGGCAGGAGTCTTGCTGAGAGTTCCAGGCAAGCCTCAGCTACAGAGTAAGACACCATCTTTTTAAAAAGAGAGAGAGATATTAAAATTAACTTAAAGAATTAAGCTAGATTGTAGTTACCTGATTCTTCCTGTGCTCCAATCAGAAATTCCTTGGGCTTCTTTGCTCCTTGAAATGGTGTCATTTTCGTAGATGCCTCTAAGTGTGCTAATATTTACTCATAGTGTTAAAAGTCCATCACTCTAGGACAGCAGTCCTATTACTATATTGTCTAGAACCTGTGAGTCCTATCACTTTCCAACTTCAGTCATCAACTACTGACCCATTAAACAGAACACACACACACACACACACACACACACACACACACACACTACAAAATACATCTGCCTCAACCTTCTGAATTTTTTTAATTCTAAGTATGTTCTGCAAGAAAAAAAATTGCACACTTGAAAGTAAATCTAATTGAGATTTCACTGGGTGAGTTTATTTTTTCCTCTTTGTGTTTCCAAGCCTAGATATGGGCCAATATAATGAATTCTCTTTTTCAGCATACTGGGAAACTTCTCAATGGAGGAGGACATCCTGGATGGTAAGGCAAAGTAAGAGTCAAGGGTGTGTCCAGCTCCTTCATTTTTCTATTCCTGTGCCTTTCACATGGTAATATCCATAACTATGATACTATCAATTGTTTGCTTCAAATAGATTTCTAATAATTTCTAGTCATATGTTCAAACACCTGATGCCAACACTTAGCAACCAATAGAGCAACCAGGTGTATCATCTTCAGATGTGACCATAATAACCATACTTTCAACTTATAGAACCATTCAAGTATATATAATAAAAATTATAAAATGTACAAAACAAACTGTTCAACAACACTTGTCCATAGGAAATTATTTTACTATTTTTACCTGGGTAATGATGTGGTTTGTGTCCTCAAAGTTCACACACTAGAACTTAATGCACAATTCAACAGTACCAGGATGTGAGTAGGGCCCAGTGGAAGGTTTTTAGGTCTGGGGGCTTAATGGATTGATTTTGATTATGGAAAAAGACTTAAGGAGTAGAGGAGAGGGGTTAGTTGGAAGAGATATTGATGTATACACATAAGAACTAAGCTCAGTTCCCTGCACCCATGTTAAAAAAAAAAACAAGCATGGTAGTGTGCACTTGTAATTCCAGAGCTTGGGAATTTGAAGGATCACTGGAGATAATTGGCCATTTAACAGAGTCGAATCTATAAACCCTGAATTCAGTGAGAAACCCTGGCTCAAAAACTAAGGTATAGAGAACTGAGAAAGACATCCGAGGTTGACCTCTAGCCTTCACTTTCATGAACATATGCACATGCACTCACATACATGCATTCATACAGAGACACACACTTGTACATGCATACATCCAAATACACAGATATGCATGCATGCTCACACAGACACATGCCACATGCACATGCACACATTTACACATATGCACATGCACTCACAAGCACACATACACATATGTGCACACACATCACACACATGCACGCATGCCCACACACAAAAGACTTGATGCCTCACACACACACACGTGTTTGTTCTCTGCCTTCTACCCCTTTATGATGTACCAAGAAATCCCTCACCAAAGCCTACTCCTTCAAATGTGTGGTGATGCAATATGCTGAAAATATCTCTTATACAAGACACTGAAACTTTTGCTGGACCTCATAGCCAGTGGTAATGATACACCTTAAAGTCACGTAAGGCTTAAGCTGTTGGCCTACTCTGTACTCAAACTGTTTGTTTAACCTGAGTTTAATGTAACAATTGAGCCTACTTGCCTTGGATTTCCCATGCAATCAGCTTTTAAACCTAAGCTAACCACAAGTCTACCATAAAGGTTGAAGCATAGATACTAGTTGATAAACCATGATGTTTGTTATCTGGGTCAATTGAGATCAGTTGGAGTCAGTGACTTAATCCTTTGTAAATCTCCATTATAGATTTCTGTAAATTATCCCATTCCTCTCCACACCACCCTGTGATGCTATCTATGCCATCCAATAAATACAGAGAGAAGCCGTTTGTTAGGGACAGACACATACAGCCCATACAACAGGAAGACACAGAAATATGACCCACACAGACACCCACAGGAACAGATACAGACACAGAGACAAGCAGATTCATGCAACAGCCTTTGGGCAGGCACAGATTCAGGCTCATACAACAGAGAGAAAGGGGAAGACATGGGAAGCATAAAGTAGAGAGTTCAACCTGGACTCCAGGGGGTGTACTCTTATTTCTTTCATTTGTTTTGTTTTATATTGTTTGCTTGTTTGGCTTGGTTTTTTTTTTCAATTCTTTCTTTTGAAGAACTCACACACAACCACTCGTCTTTTAGTTTGTTGAAGCAGTAAGTCAGACAACACTTGCCACAGTAGCGCCTGTGGCCAGCCATGAAAACTCCAGCACCACATTCATCAGAGGATACTCTTAACGAAGGTGGCTGGTGACGCCATTTTTATCCGCCTTATAGTATTTCAGCACAGCCCACTTAAACCTTCTTCCTTTTATGATTATTCTTCTTGGGAGTGGTGTAAGACGTCTTCCCCTTCTTAGCACCACCATGAAATCTCAACACAACATGAAGGTTGGACTCCATTTGAATGTTGTAGTCACAGTACAGCCATCTTCCATCTGCTTCCCAGCAAAGATCAACCTCTGCTGATCAGGAGGAACGCCTTCCTCATCCTGGATCTTGGCCTTTACATTTTCTATAGTGTCCGAGGGTTCAACCTCGAGCTTACGGTCTTCCCCACAAGGGTCTTCACAAAAGTCAGCATCATGGCAGTGGCTCACCTGCATTCAAAAAAGAGATGGATTCTCTTGCTCTTCCCCTTCCCCCACTTGTCCCATTCCCTTCCCTAACATGCTCAAGGCTAGCCTCTACTCTTCTACTTTTTTACTTTCTCTCTCTCTCTGCCTTTCTGCCCCTAGTACCTCTGCTCCCTTCCCATGTCCTGAATAAACTCCTTCTATAAAAAGAGAGAGAGGATTAGAGAGAGAGAGAGAGAGAGAGAGAGAGAGAGAGATGGATTAGACCTGACACAGGTGAGAGTGACTCACAAGGACACTAGCCAGAGCCAGGCCACAGGGTACATACGCCTCTTGCTTCTTTCTTCATGTGACACTGATGCATTATTGGTCACTGGAAGTTAATCACTAATGTAAACAATACATGCACATATTGAGCTTGCAGCCTCAAGGATAGAGAGAAATAAACTCCCTTCTTTAAAAAACAAAACAAAACATTTTATTGGTTCTTTGTCAATTTCACATCATGCATACCAGTCCCACTCAACTCCCATCCCTTCTCCCTTGCAAACCTCCCACACAAAAGAAAACAAAAAATAAAGAACAAAGCAAAACAACAAAAAAATAAATTTAAAAAAATTTGTGTGATCGAAAGTGTAGTGTATATCACGGTGTGTCACACAGTATACCCTTCTGTGTAATGACGTGTCGTGGGTCAGGGGGAGATATTCCTCCATCCCCCACCACACCCCTCACCACCTGCAGCAGGCAAGAGAATTTGTCCTGAGGGCCCACACACACCACCACCACCAGAGTCAGCTGTACTGTGTTGTTCAAGCAAGGTACAGGACCTGCTCTCCCAGATACTGCAGCCAGAGAGAAATAGTCCTCCATTCTTTATAAATTATCAAGTCCTAGGATTTCTGTTGTAGCAACACAAAATGGCAAACACCAACAGAGATTTGCATGTTTGAAAATATTTTTTTCTAGAAGAGGGACTAGTCGGAAAGAAGAGGGATCAGCAAGAATAGTAATGATCAAAAGGGGGATTAGTAGGGATAAATATAATCAAAATACATTATATATGTATGTATGAAAATTTTATCATGAAATCCATTATGGTGGATAACTAATATATAATAAAATGATGCAAAATACTTCCTTATGATATTAATAACTAATGTTTATTAAGTTCCATGCTCTTTGAGAAAAAAGTTAATACATTTGGTTATTTTGTCTACATTTCAAGAGAGGAATAATCTGTTTTCTACTTAAACATTAATTTTTTGAAACTAGTTCATTTGACTTTCTATCATTTTGTAAGAAAAGATTATACTAGGTTAAAGTACTTGCTATACAACCCTGGTGACCTTGTTCCATACCTTGAACCTACATTAAAAACTAGATACAGTGATATACATCAGTAATCCCACTACTTCTATAGAAAGATAGAAGACAGAGGCAGGGAAATTGGTCAAAAATTCATAGGTGGCATAGTAGGAGAAAGCAGAGAGAGTCTACCTTTAGATCAAGTGGAAGAAAATACCCTTCCTTGCCCAAAAAAACTGTCTTATGACCTCAATGTATATTACAGCACACACACACACACACACACACACACACAGATGTGTACATGCACACACATGTGCATACAAAGATATACACACATGTGTCCACAAACACAAATGCATATATGTATGCATACACACAGAGTCTTTAAGTGATTAAGAAAGGAAGGAAGAAAGGAAGGAAGGAAGGAAGGAAGAGAGAGAGAGAGAGGGAGGGAGGGAGGGAGGGAGGGAGGGAAGGAAGGAAGGAAGGAAGGAAGGAAGGAAGGAAGGATTATATTAGGACCAGACCTTCTAGGCTGATGAGAAGGCTCAGAGCAGGACACATTCTGCCAAAGCAAGCAACCTGACCTCCCCAGAATCTACATGATGAAAAGAGAGAACCAACCTCAATACCCACATACATGTATACAGACCCACATGGTAAACTAACTAATTAACTAATTAACTTATTAAGGATAAAAAAATTTTAAAACTGCAGCTTCTGGACTCTTGCTATTATAATTCATTTGGAAGTAAAGAAACATCGCTTTACTTTTCATCAGAAAAGTCATTATTCCACTTATTTATTTTAGCATAGAATATTCAAAAATGACACAGTTGTCACATAAAACAAAGTGCTAATTAATATCTTCTGTAAGAAAATGAAGATTTGAGGTTGGGTGTATATCCAGTGGCGAAGCAGTGGCCTCGCTATAGTTCATGAGGCTCTGGGTGTAAGCCATGGTATTAAATTTCCTTTTCTGGCTTCCATAGGCACTGTATGCATGGCAGAAACATACACATACATAAAAATAAAAAATAAATAAGGGTAAAAATAAGAAGAGTACCTGCAGGTTTCTCTGTTTCTGTTACTCCTGTTTCGGTTCAGACTGAGTAAGGGAAGTCAGCAATTTCACACAACTTAGCAAATGGATACATTCTGATAGTCTCAGGCTTGGCCATAATCAAAATGGAGCCCAAGAGGATCTATGAGCGTTGTGGTAACAGCTTACCTGACCCAAGAATGGAGGAGTGCATTGTCAAGAGAAGGGTAAACAGATGATTCTCCAAACTGTGGGTGGCAATGAAGGGCACAACAGGGGTGTGTGTGTGTGTGTGTGTGTGTGTGTGTGTGTGTGTGTGTCTGGAACTCCTTAGAATAGAATTTGAAATGGGTTTGTCTAAAAGGATGTAAAACAACTGAACACAGCCCTGATCTAAACACAGAGAGCCCTAAGTGACTGTGGAAGGAAGGGGTGTGTGAAGTTCTGAGTGGTTGTGTATTGTTTGACATGGGCACAGTCGTGTCGAGAACCAATTCATGAGACTTTGGTGAAGTTGGTGGGAATTTGGTGAAGACTATCCCCAGGGCATCGTTCAGATGGATAGCAAAGCCTTCCTATGGTCTGTGTTAGAATGTTTGCAGTGTGTGAGAGTATGAGTGTTCATGAATTATTTACCAGTGTGTGCAAAAACTGGCAACTGCGGCTTTCTCCCAGATGTTTGTAGCCTGGGACCTCTCACCTACAGAGACCTCCTACAGAGATTAGCAATCCCCTCCCCATGCTGTACATAATAAATGCACTGAGATTCTGGGGTTTTGCATAGTTGGTGCTACTCCATTGGAGTCTATACAGTCCACCCGGCAGCAATATGTGTGACTATGTATCTGTTCTTTCTTCATTCCCCTGATGCTCCACTCAGTTCAACCCCTAAAGCCATGCTATGCTGGTCATGTTTAGCCCGATACAACACTCTTCAGGATGACAGTATTTGCCATTTATTGGGTATAATAGGTTTCATGCATTTTTACATACAAATATTATCGCCCTCATTGTTTTAATTTCATGTAGCTGTAATCACATCAAGAATCTGAAAATGGCTAAGCAATCTGTCCACTGCTCAGCACCTGAGGAGAAATGGCTAAAGCGGGGTGCAGCCCGCTAATGATCTACAGTTGCACCCCACTATGCCTTGCTACTTCAGCCCACATTAGCTTTCTGAGATGTAAATACTTCTCTTCATCTTTCTCAACAAACATTTTCAAATGAAATGAAAAGTGGGGCGAAGACTTTTCTAACTCCCATAGTTCTGTCATGGCTTAGCCAATTAATGCTGGCAGGAGGCTTTGAAAATAACTGAAACTGTAAACCTCAAATAACTCCTCTCTGTAAGTAGTCTTGGACATGGGTCTTATCACAGTAATAGAAAAGTTAACTAATGTAGCAGATATCTGGCTTCCTCATGGTGTGTGTGCGTTCTCTCTCTCTCTCTCTCTCTCTCTCTCTCTCTCTCTCTCTCTCTCACACACACACACACACACACACACACACACACCTCTCTCCCTAAACAATGCACCTAGCAATCTCAGAGCCCCCTTGAGCCCCTACCTGCATCAGCCTGCACATATATTCATTGCTACATAATAAGAAAGGTTTCTTCACCCCTAAGAACAGTAAAACTTAGATAGTTTCTATTCAAGTATATTTCCAATGTATCCAGTACAAAGAATGGAGAGGTTGATCTAATCTAAACTGGATTTGGGTACATTCACAGCAAACCAAAACTGTGTCCTCAGATAAACTTAGATGATGTTTTAGTGTCATTTCTGTTGCTGGGATAAAAACATCCTAACAATCAACCACACTCCAGGACATGTTCATGCCTGGGAATAGTTGATCAACACAGAATGGATGACTAGTTGTTGTTGCTGTTGGAGGTGGTGGTGGTGGTGGTGGTGGTGGTGGTGGTGGTGGTTGGTTAGGTTGTGTTTTGGTCTTGTTTGTTCTGTGCCTGGTAGGCAAGGGGAGGGGGTGCATGTGTGTACTTGATGTTTTGGTATTGGTATTTTGGGTTATTATTATTACCATTGTCTCTTTTGATTTTCATTTTTTGTTAATGGGGGTTGTTAGAGGAGGTACGGAGGTAAGATAGATCTGGAAGAAAAACAGGATTATAATATATTGCATGATACCACATACAACCCATCTATCTAGACAGATTTCCCATCTCTTTCTTCAGAGTCTAGCCCAGTGAGAACCTCCCTGACCCCTTCATCCATGCCTTCTCCTCAACTAGCCAGATCTAGCTTGGTTCCACATCCAGTGTAACAGACTAGTTTAGCTATCCCACCTGCATGTCAGCCAACCTCTAGGCTTGCACCAGAACTCACCCTTCCAACAACTACCTACAAGTCCCTTCTGTACCACACCTAACAGCTTCACCAATCCAGACATCCCACCTCCTTTTCTAGGGTCTAGCCAGTTGAGTCTCTCTTATTATCCTAGCCAAGTCTTCTCCTCAACACACCTACTTGAGCATGGGTGCCACAACCAGTGCCCTGGCCTTAAGCTAACCTCCTTCCTGCATGGCAAATGATCTCTAGGCTTCAGCCAGGACCCTTCCTAACCCACAGACTCCTCCCATAACATATCCAAAGTTTCTACCCAAACTTTACACTCAAGGCATGGAGTAGGAATTACCAGCCTGACTCACTTTACCTGACTTAATTTTATTCAACCCATTTATACCTCTAGGTCCAACCCTCAAATTCTTTCTTTTACTTCAACCTGCTCTGTGCATATCAGACTTAGAACTAACAACAACAACAACAATAACAACAACGATAACAACAAAAAAATCCCCATGCCCAAATCTCGTTGAAAATAATGCCACCAATCTGAAAAATTAAGCCGGTGACTTCTTTTGCGAACCTACCAATCCTGTAGAAATGTTTGCCAATGAGAAATAACCAGATGAGCCCTAGAGCACAAAGCGTAAACAAAACGATCATGAAATTTATTAAAGAATTGAAGGAGTTTATAGAGGACATAAATAAACAGCTCAATGAAATGAAAAAATAGAGACTCAAAAGAATAAATGCATGCATGCGTGACAGCTGATGGAAATAATGAGAACAACCCAATACTTGAGTATGGAATCCAGTCAGGAAATAGAAACACTGGAGGGAACGGACTTAACCTGGAAGGAAGACTGAGCTGAATAGCCCAGTAGCCCAACTAGAAAACTTGAAGGAAAGACTTAAAACTAAAACAAGTCAAGCAGAAGGTAGTATATCAGAACTCAAATATAAAGTAGCGAATTTAGATCAAATAAGCAAGGAGTATGAAAAACTAAACAAACACACACACACACACACACACACGGGGTGGGGGAGGGGAGGAGCATATAGGAAATGTGGGATAACATGAAGAAAACCAAATGTTGCAAAAGATATATAGATATAGATATAGAAGAATCCCAAATTAATGGCATAAACCAGGTCTTCAACAAGATCACAGAAGAAAATTTCCACAAACTGTGGAAAGATACAAGAAACACACAGAACTCCAGACAGAAACAAAAAGAAACTCCCCACAACATATCACAGTTAATAAATATACAGAACCACAAAAGGGTATTGAAATCTATACAAGAAAAGCATAAGCCATATATAAAGAAAACACAATCAGAATAACAACTGATTTCTCAAAGTAAACTTTGAAAGCCAAAAGAGTCTAGAATAATGCATTCAAAGTCTTGAGAGGCTATGTCAGCCAGCACTGACTAATATACCTAGTAAAAACATCTGCCATAATTGAAGGTAAAAAGAAAAACTTTCCATGACATAAACAGCCTAAATTTTTCTATCCAAAAAGTCAAACCTAAAGAAAACACAGGAAATGGTATTTCAGCCCAAAGAGAGGAATGATCATACTGAGAGACTATGGAAAGAAATAAGAAATCATAATTAGTAAAACACAAGTACTACCAAGAACACCACAAAGCACTAAAAACAACAACACAATGACTACAACCAACACGCACGTGCGTGCGCACACACACACATTTCTATAGTAACTTTAAATATTAATGGCCACAACTCTCCAATCAAAAGACACATGTGGACTGAATGTATCAAGAAACAAAATCCATCTGTTTCCCACAAGAAATACATCTTAGTTTTAAAGATAGGCACCACCTTAAAGTAAAGAATGAACATAAAAAATACTCCAACAAAATGAGAACAAGAAGCAAGCAGGATTTAATAACCTAATATCTGACCAAATAGATTTTAAGCTAAAACTGATCAGAAGAGACACTTTATTCTAATTAAGGGAACAGTTAACCAAGAAAACATTGCTATCCTAAACATATATGGACCAAACCTGGGTACCTAATTTCAGTGTGTGTGTGTGGGGAAATGATTTACAGAGAAATTAACATCAATCCATAAATAATAGGTGATTTTAATATCCCAGTTTCTCCAATAGATAGATCATCTGGACAAAAAAAAGACAAACAGAATTAATTGACACCATACATCAAGTGGACTTAAAAGATAAGTACAGAATATTCCACCCAAATACCAAAGAATATTCATTCTATCTAGCAGTACATGAGAACTATTCTAAATAGACACATCCTGGGACACAATACAAATATTTACAAATTCAAAAAGTTAAAATCACTCCTTGTATGCTACCTGACCATAATGCAATAAAACTTAAAGTTTACAAGGAGAAAAAAATATTTAGTACATACACAAACTCATGGAGATTAAGCAACTCATGACTAAATGAAGAATGGGTTAAAGGAAATAGAAAATTTCCTAAAACTAAATGAAAAAAAAAAAACAGTACAAAATCTCTGGGCACAGGACCCTTCCAGTTTCTGCCTGCACGCTGAGCTGACCTGGTCCCACAGCTCTCTGTACCCAAATCCCCTGTGAGAGAAAGCTGGACTCTCAGAAGTATGGACAATCCTGAGAGCTCAGGGAAGACCACCACTTCTGCTCACATTCCTGTCCCAAGCTGTCCCAAGAAGAACTTACCTAAAGCCCTGTGGACACAGGAACCTAGAAGCAGTCAGGGAGAGGATTTTTCCAGTCTCTGCCTGCTCCCAGAGCTGAAAGCCAATACCCTGGAGTGGTGCAGTGACACACCAGAGAGCACAGGTAATACCACCACTACTTCTCCGAGGGACCTACCTGGAGCTTTCAGAGCACAGGAGCCCAGGAGCAGTCTGGGACTGGAACCTTCTAGTTTCTGCCTGCACCCAGAGCTGACCCAGTCCACAGCTTTCTGTACCCAGTTCCTGCTGGGAGAAAGCTGGTCCCCAGGAGTGCTACCAAACAGGCTTACAAGAGGGTCAAGCCACTGTCAGAGACAACAAGACCAACTAACACCAGAAATAACAAGATGGCAAGAGGCAAGCACAAGACCTAAGCAACAGAAACCAAGGCCAATTGGCATCATCAGAACCCAGTTCTCCCAACAAGTTCTTGATAACCCAACACACCAGAAAAGCAAGATTCTGATTTGAAATCACATCTCATGATGATGATAAAGGACTTTAAGAAGAGCACAAATAACTCCCTTAAAGAAATACAGGACAACACAGGTAAACAAGTAGAAGCCCTTAAAGAGGAAACACAAAAGGCCCATAAAGAATTACAGGAAAACACAACTAAACCGGTGAAGGAATTGAATAAAACCATCCAGGATTTAAAAATGGAAATAAAAACAATAAAGAAATCAGAAAGGGAGACAACCCTGGAAACAGAAAACCTAGGAAAGAGATCAGGAGTCATAGATGCAAGCACCACAAACAGAATACAAGAGATAAATATCTACACAACGATCAAGAACAATGTAAAAGGCAAAAAGCTCCTAATCCAAAACATCCAGGAAATCCAGGGCACAATGAGAAGATCAAACCTAAGGGTAATAGGTATAGAAGAGAGTGAACTCTTATATTTTTGGTTGTGAGCCTAGTGAGTGAAGATTCCCAAATGAAAGGGTCAGTAAATATATTAAAAAATTATAAAAGAAAATTTCCTAACCTAAAAAAAAGAGATGCCCATACACCTACAAGAAGCTTACAGAATTCCAAATAGATTAGACTAGAAAAGAAACTCCTGCTGTCACATAAAAGTCAAAACACCAAATGCACAAAACAAAGAAAGAATATTAAAAGCAGTAAGGGGAAAAGGTCAAGTAACATATAAAGGCAGACCTATAAGAATTACACCAGACTTCTCAGCAGAGACTATGAAAGCCAGAAGATCCTGGGCAGGTGTCATTCAGACCCTAAAAGAACACAAATGCCAGCCCAGGTTACTATAGCCAGCAAAATTCTCAATTAACATAGATGGAGAAACCAAGATATTCCATGACAAAACAAAACTTACACAATATCTTTCCACAAATCTAGCCCTACTAAGGATAATAGATGGAAAGCTCCAATACAAGGAAAGAAATTACACCCTAGAAAAAGCAAGAAAGTAATCTTGCAAAAACAAAAAAACAAAAAACAAAAAAAGAGAACCACAAAAACATAATTACACCTCTAACAACAACAAAAAAAAGCAAGAAACAAGAATCACTATTCCTTAATGTCTCTGAATATCAGTGGACTCAATTCCCCAGTAAAAAGACAGATTAACAGACTGGATACAGAAAGAGGACCCAGCATTTTGCTGCATACAGGAAACGTGCCTCAGTGACAAAGACAGGGACTACCTCAGAGTAAAAGGCTGGAAAACAATTTTCCAAGCAAATGGTCCCATGAAACAAGTTGGAGTAGCCATTCTAATATCCAATAAAATTGACTTTCAACCAAAAGTCATCAAAAGAGACACCTCATATTCATCAAAGGAAAAATGCACCAAGAAGAACTCTCAATCCTTAATATCTATGCTCCAAATGCAAGGGCACCTACATTCATAAAAGAAACCTTACTAAAGCTCAAAGCACACATTGCACATCACACAATAATAGTGGGAGACTTCAACACCCCACTCTCATCAGTGTACAGACCATGGAAACAGAAATTAAACAGAGACATAAAGAAACTAACAGAAGTTATGAGCCAAATGGATTTAACAGATATTTATAGAATATTTCATCCTAAAACAAAAGAATATACCTTCTTCTCAGCATCTCATGGTACCATGTCCAAAATTGACCATATAATCAATCGGTGACAAAACAGGACTCAACAAATACAAGAAGATAGAAATAATCCCATGCATTCTACCAGATGACCATGGATTAAGGCTGGGTTTCAATAACGATAAAAGTGACAGAAAGCCCACATATACATGGAAGTTGAACAATGCTCTACTCAATGATAACGTGGTCAAGGAAGAAATAAAGAAATTAAAGACTTTTTAGAATTTAATGAAAATGAAAGATACAACATACCCAAAATTATGGGACACAATGAAAGCAGTACTAAGAGGAAAACTCATAGCTCTGAGTGCCTCCAAAAGGAAACTGGAGAGAGCATACACTAGCAGCTTGACAGCACACCTGAAAGCTCTAGAACAAAAAAAAAAGCAAATACACCCAGGAGGAATAGAAGGCTGGAAATGATCAAACTCAGGGCTAAAATCAACCAAGTAGGAAAAAAAACTATCTCAAGAATCTACAAAACCTGGAGTTGGTTCTGAGAAAATCAACAAGATAGATAAACCCTTGGCCAGACTAACCAGAGGGCACACAGACTGTGTCCAATTAACAAAATCAGAATTGAAAAGAGAGACATAACAATAGAATGTGAGGAAATTCAAAAAATTATTACACTCTACTACAAAAGCCTATGTTCAACAAAACTGGAAAATTTGGATGAAATGGACAATTTTCTAGACAGATACCTGGTAACAAAGTTAAATTAGGATCAGATAAACCATCTAAACAATCCCATAACTCCTAAAGAAATAGAATTAGTTATTAAAAGTCTTCCAACCAGACAAAGCCCAGGACAGATGGGTTTAGTGTAAAATTCTATTAGACCTTCACAGAACACCTAATACTAATACTGTCCAAATTATTCCACAAAATAGAAACAGAAGGAATGCTACCTATGAAGCCACAATTACACTTATACCTAAACTACACAAAGAGCTAACAAAGAAAGAGAACTTAAGACCAATTTCCTTTATGAATATCAATACAAAAATACTCAATAAAATTCTCACAAACCAAATCCAAGAACACATCAAAATGATCATCCAACATGTCAAGTAGGCTTCATCCCAAGGATGCAGGGATTGTTCAATACACAGAAATCCATTAATATAGCCCACTATATAAAGAAACTCAAAGAAAAAAAAAACGCATGATTATCTCATTAGATGCTGAGAAAGCATTTCACAAATTTCAACACTCTTTCATGTTAAAAGTCTTGGAAAGATCAGGAATTCAAGACCCATACTTAAAAATAGCAAAAGCAATATACAGAAAACCATTAGCCAACATCAAACTAAATGGAGAGAGACTTGAAGCAATCCCACTAAAATTAGGGACTAGACATGGCTGCCCACTCTCTCCCTACTTATTCAATACAGTACCCAAAGTCATAGCCAGAGCAATCAGACAACAAATGGAGTTCAAAGGACACGAATTGGAAAAGAAGAAGTCAAAATATCACTATTTGCAGAAGGTAAGATAGTATTCTTAAATGACCCCAAAAGTTCCACCAGAGAACTACTAAGCCTGATAAACACCTTCGGCAAAGTGGCTGGGTATAAAATTAACTCAAACAAATCAGTAGCCTTCCTAACTCAAAGGATAAACAGGCTGAGAAAGAAATTACGGAAATGACACCCTTCACAATAGAAATGACATAAATTACCTCAGTGTGAATCTAACCAAGTAAGTGAAAGATCTATATGACAAGAACTTCAAGTCTCTGAAGAAAGAAATTAAAGATCTCAGATGGAAAACTCCCCATGCTTATGGATTGGCAGGATTAATATTGTAAAAATGGCCATTTTGCTGAAAGCAATCTACAGATTCAATGCAATCCCCATCAAAATTCCTACTCAATTCTTTATAGAGATAGAAAGAGCAATTTGCAAATTCATTTAGGATAAAGAAAAACCCAGGATAGCAAAAACTATTTTCAACAATAAAAGAACTTCTGGGGGAGTCACCATCCCTGACCTCAAGTAGTATTACAGAGCAATAGTGATAAAAACTGTGTGTTATTGGTACAGATAGAGGCAGATAGATCAATGAAATAGAATTGAAGTCTAAGAAATGAAGCCACAGACTTAGAGTCACTTGATCTTTGACAAAGGAACTAAAACCATCCAATGGAAAAAAGAGCATCTTCAACAAATGGTGCTGGTTCAACTGGCAGTCAACATGTAGAATAATGCAAATTGACCCATTCTTATTGCCCTGTACAAAGCTTAAGTTCAAGTAGATCAAGGAGCTCCATATAAAATCAGATACACTCAAACTAATAGAAGAAAAAGTGGGGAAGATACTCAAACACATGGGCAGTGGGGAAAATTTCCTGAACAGAACACTAATGGCTTATGATCTAAGATCAAGAATCAACAAATGGAACCTCATAAAATTGCAACACTTCCATAGGGCAAAAGACCTTGTCATTAGGACAAAATGGCAACCAACAGATTGGGAAACTACATCTGATAGAGGGTTAATATCCAATATATACAAAGAACTCAAGAAGTTAGACTCCAGAGAATCAACTCTATCTGAAAATGGGGTACAGAGCTGAACAAAGAATTCTCAGCTGAGGAATATCGAATGGCTGAGAAGCACCTAAAGAAATGTTCAACATCCTTTGTCATCAGGGATATACAAGTCAAAACAACCCTGTGATTCTACCTCACAATAGTCAGAATGGCTAACATCAAAAACTCAGGTGACAGAAGATGCTAGGGAGGATGTAGAGAAAGAGGAACATCCCTCCATTGTTGGTGGGATTCCAAGCTAGTACAACTACTCTGGAAATCAGTCTGGATGCTCCTCATAAAATTGGACATAGTATTACCTGAGGACCCAGTTATACCTCTCCTGGGCATATACCCAAAAGATGCTCCAACATTTAAGGAGAACATATGAACACTATGTTCATAGCAGCCTTATTGATAATAGCCAAAAGCTGGAAAGAACCCAGATGCCCTTTGATAGAAGAATCGATACAGAAAATGTGGTACATTTACACATGGACTACCACTAAGCTCTTAAAAACAATGACTTCATGGAATCCATTGGCAAATGGATGGAACTAGAAAATATCATCCTGAGTGAGGTAACCCAATCACAAAATGCACACATGGTATGCATTCACCGATAAGTGGATATTAGCCCCAAAGCTCAAATTACTCAAGATACAATCCACAGACCACATGAAGGTCAAGAAGAAGGATGACCAAAGTTCAGACGCTTCAGTCCTTCTTACAAGAGGGAATAAAAATATTCATGGGAGGAGATGTGGAGACAAAGTTTGGAGCAGAGACTGAAGGAATGGCCATTCAGAGCCTGCCCCACCTGGGGATCCAGCTAATAAATACACAGCCACCAAAACTAGACAATATTGATGAAGCCAAGAAGTGTATGCTGACAGGAGCCTGATATAGCTGTCTCCTGAGAGGCTCAGCCAGAGCATGCAAAATACAGTGGCGAATGCTAGTAGCAAACCATTGAAATGAGAACAGGGCCCCAGTTGGAAGAGTTAGAGAAAGGACTGAAGGAGCTGAAGGGACTTGCAACCAAGAACAAAAATACCAACCAACCAGAGGTTCCAGGGACTAAACCACCACCCAAAGAGTACACCTGGACAGACCCATGTCTCCAGCTGCTTATGTAGCAGAGGATGGCCTTGTTGGGTACCAGTGGGAGGAGAAGTCCTTGGTCCTGACAAAGTTCAACCCCCCAGTGTAACAGGAATGTTAGGGCAGGGAGGCAGGAAAGAGTAAATGGTTGGGGGGGGGAACACCCTCATAGAAGAAGCAGGAGGGTAGATGTGATGGGGGGGGTTGTAGGTGGGAAACCAGGAAAAGGGATAAAATTTTAAATATGAATAAAAATTATCCAATAAAAAATTCTCTAGGCACATTGAAAGCAGCCATAATAGGGAAATTTAAAGTTCCAGGTGCTTATGTTAAAAATTTAGAAAAAGCACAAATAAATGGCTTGATGATGTAACTCAAAAATTTGAATAACCAAGAACAAGCCCAAATCAAAGGCAATAGAAGGCAAGATATAATAAAAATCAAAGCAGAAGTCAATGAAATGGGGAAAAAAATAGAAAAAAATCAACAGATCTCAGAGTTGGTTCTTTAAGGAGAATAAATAAGAAATGGCAGACTCTTGGCCCAATTAACCAAAAGAAAGAGAGGATCAAAATTAACAACAGGAGAAATTAACAGGGAAACATTTCAAGAGACACCAACAAAATTTAGAATATTAAAAGAGAATACTTTTAAAATCTGTACTCCATTAAGCTGAAAAAAAAAAACTAAAAAGAAATGGCTGAATTTCTAGTCTAACCAAGCCACCAAAATTAAATCAAGAAGTCAGTAGCCCAAAACTGACTCAGACCCATAATAAATGAGATTGAAATAGTAATAAAAACCCTTACAGAAAAGAAGGAAGAAGAGGAGGAGGTGGTGGAGGAAGAGTAGGAGAAGGAGTAATAGTAGCAGCAGTAGTAGTAGCAGTAGCAGTAGTAGTAGTAGTAGCAGCAGTTATAGTAGTAGTAGTAGTAGCAGTAGTTATAGTAGTAGCAGTGGTAGTTATAGTAGTAGTAGTAGCAGTAGTAATTATAGTAGTAGTAATAGCAGCAGTAGTAATTATAGTAGTAGTAATAGCAGTAGTAGCAGTAGTAATTATAGTAGTAGTAATTATAGTAGTTGTAGTAGTAGTTATAGTAGTTGTAGTAGTAGAAGTAGTAGTAGTAGCAGCAATAGTTGTAGTAGTAGTAGTAGTAGTAGTAAGTAGTAGTAGTAATAGCAGTAGTGATAGCAATAGTCGTCATTTAGAACCAGAACCAGAAGAATTCACAGCAGAATTCTACCAGATATTCAAATAAGATCTACACCCAAACCTTAAACTGTTGAGAGAGAGAGAGAGAGAGAGAGAGAGAGAGAGAGAGAGAGAGAGAACCCTCTTAAACTCCCAATCTCTTTAATGAAGCCAGTATCACTTTAATACCAAAACCAGCTACCACAACATAAAACCCAAACTACAAGCCAATATCTCTGATGAACATAAACTAAAAAGTGTTCAACAGAAGACTTGCAAACAGAATATAGGCATGCATCAATGAAGCCACAATGACCATGCAGGTTTCATTCCTAAAATGAAGGGATTGTGAAAATATGTGAGTCAGGAAATGTGATAAACTACATAAACTACTTAAAGATTACTTGACCATCTCAATACATGGAGAAAAAAAACTTTGATAAAGTCAAATATATTTTCATGATAAAACTCACAGAGAACATAGAACTAGAGCTAGCATCCCAACACAATAAAATCTACAGGCAACATCATCCTAAATTGAGAAAAGCTTGAAGGAATCTTAGTAAAGTCAGAAACAAGACAGGAATTACCACTGTCCTGACCCCTTTTCAACATTGCTCCAGAAGATCTGGAGAAATAAGGCAAGAGAAGGAAATTAAAGGACACAAAAAATGAATGAAAAAAATTAAACTATCCCTATCATATGATACTATACACTAGAGGTCCCAAAAATTATACCAGAAAACTTCTAGAACAAACTCAGCAATGTGGCAGGAGACAAAAATCAGCTTGCACAAATCACTAACTCTAGTATACATCAACAAGAAATACATAGAGATGGAAATCATGGACACACTCTCACAGTAGCCTCAAAGAACATAAGACATCTTAGGAATAAACCTAACCAAGAAAGTGAGGGACCTCTACAATGAACTTTAAACCTTTAAAGAAAGATAAAGACACTAGGAATTGAAAAGATATCCCATGCTCATAGATTAGTAGAATCAACTTGAAAATGACCATTCTACCTAAATCTATATATTCAGTGCAATCTTAATCAAAATGCCCATCTCATTCTTCACAGAAATAGAAAAAAACTATCCTAAATTTCATATGGAATCACTAAAGACACCCAGATACTCAAAGCAAACTTGAGCAAAGGAACAATTCTGAAGAGATTACAGTTCCAGATCTTAAGATGTATTAGAGATCTAGAGTTTAAAAAAAAAATGATGCTGACACAAAAACAGAAACAGACATATAGACTAATGGAAAATTTCTAGGCCCAAACATAAGCTTATATAACATTAGCTATGTAATATTTGACAAAGATGCCACTAATGTAAGTTGGAGAAAAGAAAACATTTTCAACATATGGTGTTGGAAAAGTTGGATGGCCACATTCAGAAGAATGAAATTTGATCCATGTCTGTCACCTTGCACTAAGCTAACTCCAAATATATTAAAGTCCTAAAAATGAAACAAGAAATGCTGAAACTTCAAAAAGGAAACATAGGCAAGGAACTACCCAAAGACTATACATGGACTGACCCTGGGCTCCAACCGCATAGGTAGCAATGAACAGCCTAGTAAGAGCACCAGTGGAAGGGGAAGCCCTTGGTCCTGCCAAGACTGAACCCCCAGTGAACGTGATTGTTGGGGGGAGGGCGGCAATGGGGGGAGGATGAGGAGGGGAACACCCATATAGAAGAGGAGGGAGAGGGGTTAGGGGGATGTTGGCCGGGAAACCGGGAAAGGGAATAACAATCGAAATGTAAATAAGAAATACCCAAGTTAATAAAGATGGAGAAAAAAAAGATATAGACAAGGAAATGAATTCCTGAATAAGACTCCATTTGCACAAGAAATAAGACAAACAAACTGACAAGAGGAACTTCACGAAACTAAAAGGCTTCTGCACAACTAAAGAAAATTTAAGTGAAGAGAAAGCCACAGAATGGAAGAGAATCTTCACCATCTTTACATCTGACAGAGGGTTAACATGCAAAACGTACAAAAACACAAAGAGTCAAAAACAAAAATGACTCATTTGAACAATGGGTCTGGGAGCTGAACAGAGAGTTCTCTAAAGAAGGAAAAATAGCTAAGAAATATCTCAAAAACTGTTCATTGTCCCTAGCAATTTGTGAAATGCAAATCATCTCACCCCTGTCAGAATGGCAAAGATGAACAAAAACATCCAATAAATGCTGAACAGGAGATGGGTTGGAACCCCAATTCACTGTTGGTGGGAATGTAAACTGGTATAACCCCTAAAGAAATCAGCAGGCAGAATTCTCAAAAAGCCGAAGATAAGTCTACAATATAACCCAGATACATCACTCCTTGACATATAACCAAAGGACTCATCATTGTGCTTTACAGATAATTGCAAGTTCATTGGTGTTCTATTCATAAAAACTAGGAAATGGAAACAACCTAAATCCCCTTCAACTAATGAATAGATAATGAAAATGAAAATATATACACTATGAAATGCTATTCATATGTAAAAAATAAAAACATTAACTTTGCATGGTAAGTAGATGGTACCAGGAAAAAAAATATTGGGTGATATAATCCAGAGAGACAAATATCACATGTTCTCTCTTATGAAAGGTTCCTAGCTCCAAATCTTCAAATGTGAGTTCATAGCCTGAAGTCACTGCAGAAACTGGGGTCATGAAAAGGAACAATTGCTAGCATAGGGGTTTGAGAAACAATAGATTAAAAAAATAGCAGGGTATAAGAGATCTGATGGGAGAGATGGAAAATGGGTTGTCTCTTAAGGACAAGGGGAGGAAGATAAACACAGAAGAAGGAGAAAGAGGCAGAAAATAACAGTAAGAATGTCGACCTGTACCTGGAGCTGACCCTGTGCCACAATTCTCTGTACCCAGGGGAGAACTGGTCTCCCAGGAGTGCTGACACACAGATTTACAGGAGGCTAAAGTCACTGTCAGAGACATCAAGACCAGTTAACACTAGAGATAACCAGATAGCAAGAGGCAAGTATAAGAACTTAAGTAAAGAAACCCAGATGGGGTTGGGGATTTAGCTCAGTGGTAGAGCGCTTACCTAGGAAGCACAAGGCCCTGGGTTCGGTCCCCAGCTCCGAAAAAAAGAACCCCCCCCAAAAAAAAAAAGAAACCCAGGCCATTTGGCATCATCACAACCCATTTCTTCTACCACAGCAAGTCCTGAATACCCCAATGCACTAGAAAAACAAGAATCTGATTTAAAAATCACATCTCATGATGATGTTAGAGGACATTTAGAAGGACATAAATAACTCCCTTAAAGAAATACAAGACAGCACAGGTAAACAAGTAGAAGCCCTTAAAGAGGAAACACAAAAATCATTTTAGAATTACAGGAAAACATAACCAAACAGGTGAAGAAATTGAACAAAAATGCCCAGGATTTAAAAATGGAAATAGAAAAAATAAAGAAATCACAAAGGAAGACAACCCTGGAGCTGGAAAACCTAGGAATGAGATCAAGAGTCATAGATGCAAGCATCACCAACAGAATATAATAGATACATGAGAGAATCTCAGGGGCAGAAGATACCATATAAAACATAGAACATAAAACATAAAAACATAGCATTTTGCTGCACACAGCAAATACACCTCAGTGAAAAAGATAGACACTACCTCAGAATAAAACAATTTTCCAAGTAAATGGTTCCAAGAAACAAGCTGGAGTGGTCCTTTTAATATCCAATAAAATCAACTTTCAACCAAAAGCTATCCAAAAGGATAAGGATACTTCATATCTATCAAAGTAAAAATTCACCAAGATGAACTCCATTGGGGAGCCCTTCACAGTTCAATGGTTGGCTTCGAGCATCCACCTCTATAATTGACGGGCTCTAGCAGAGCCTCTCAGGAGAGCCTCTCAGGGTAATGTCAGCATGCACTTCTTGGAATCCTCAATATTGTCTGGGTTTGGTATCTGTATATAGGATGGATCCCACAGGAGGGGTAGTCTCTGGATGGCCTTTCCTTCGGTTTCTGCTCAACACTTCATCTTTGTATTTCCTCCTGTGAGTATTTTGGTCCCTCTTCTAAGAAGTACTGAAGCATCCACACTTTGGTCTTCTTTCTTCTTGAGTTTCATGTGCTTTGTGAATTATGTGTTGGGTATTCAAGATTTTGGGCTAATATTCACCTGTCAGTGAGTACGTACCATGTGTGCTCTTTTGTGATTGGGTTATCTCACTAAGGATGATATTTTCTAGTTTCATCCATTTGCCTAAGAATTTCATGAAATTGTTTTTAAGAGCTGAGTACTACTCTGTTGTGTAAATGTACCACATTTTCTATATCCATTCCTCGGTTGAATATTTGTGTCCTTTCCAGCTTCTGGCTATTATAAATAAGGCTGCTATGAACATAGAGGAGCATGTGTCCTTGTTATATGCTGGAGCATCATTTGAGTATATGCTTAGGAGTCATATAGCTGGGTCCACAGTTAGCAAAATGCAAATTATTAGAGGAACCTCCAGACTGATTTTCACAGTGGTTGTATCAACTTGCAATCCCACCAACAATGGAGGAGAGTTCCTATTTCTCCACATCCTCACCATTATCTACTGTCACCTGAGTTTTTGATCTTAGCCATTCTGACTGGTGTGAGGTGGAATCTCAGAGATGTTCTGATTTGCATTTCCCTGATGACAAAAGATGTTGAACATTTGTTTAAGTGCTTCTAAGCCATTCAATATTCCTCAATTGAGAATTCTTTGTTTAGCTCTGTACCCTATTTATTAATGGAGTTCATTTGATTCCCTGGAGTCTAATTTCTTGAGTTCTTTCTATATATTGGCTATTAGCCCTCTATTGGATGTAAAATTGGTAAAGGTCTTTTCCCAATCTGTTGGCTGCTGTTTTGTCCTAATGACACAGTTCTTTGTTTTACAGTAACTTTGCAATTTTATGAGATCCCATTTGCCAATTCTTGATCTTAGAGTATAAGCCATTGGTATTCTGTTCAAGAAATTTGAGCCTGTGCCAATGTATTTGGAGTTTGTCCCCACTTTCTCTTCTATTAGTTTGAGTGTATCTGGTTTTATGTGGAGGTCCTTGATTCGCTTGGACTTGAGCTTTGTACAAGGCAATAAGACGGGATCCATTTGCATTCTTCTACATGCTGACTGCCAGTTGAACCAGCACCATTTGTCGAAAATGCTATATTTTTTCCATTGGATGGTTTTAGCTCCTTTGTCAAAGATCAAGTGACCATAAATGTGTGGGTTCATTTTTGAGTTTTCAATTCCATTGACCTACCTGCCTGTCTCTGTACTAATAACATACAGTTTTTCTCACTATGCTCTGTAATATAGCTGGAGGTTAGGGATGGTGATTCCCCCAGAAGTTCTTTTATTGTTGAAAATAGTTTTTGCTATCCTGGGATTTTTGTTATTCCAAATGAATTTGCAAATTGCTCTTTTTAAATCTGTGGAGAATTGAGTTGGAATTTTAATGGGGATTGCATTGACTCTGTAGATTATTTTTGACAAGATAGCCATTTTTACAATATTCATCCTGCCAATTCATGGGCATGGGAGATCTTTCCATCTTCTGAGATCTTCTTCAATTTATTTATTACAGAGACTTGAAGTTCTTGTCATACAGATCTCTCACTTGCTTGGTTAGAATCACACCAAGTTATTTTATATTATTCGTGACTATTTTGAAGGTTGTCATTTGCCTAATTTCTTTCTTAGCCTGTTTATCACTTGAATAGAGGATGACTACTGATTTGTTTGGATTAATTTTCGATCCAGCCATTTTGCTGAAGTTGTTTATCAGGCTTAGTCGTTCTCTGGTAGAATTTTTGGGGTCACTTAAGTATACTATCATATCATCTACAAGTAGTGATACTTTGACTTTTCTTTTCCAATTTGTATCCCTTTGCCCTCTTTTTGTTGTCTTATTTCTCTGGTTAGGACTTTAAATACTATATTGAATAAGTAGGGAGAGAGTGGGCAGCCTTGTCTAGTCCCTGATTTTAGTGGGATTGCTTCAAGTTTCTCTTCATTTAGTTTGATGTTGGCTACCAGTTTGCTGTGTTTTGCATTTACTGTGTTTAGGTATGGGCCTTGAATTCCTGATCTTTCCAAGACTTTTATCATGAAATGGTGTTGAATTTTGTCAACACCTTCATCCCTGTGATGAAGCCTACTTGATCACGATGGATAATCATTTTGATGTGTTCTTAGGTTTGGTTTGTGAGAATTTTGTTCAGTATTTTTGCGTCTATATTCATGAGGGAAATTGGTCTAAAGTTCTATTTCATTGTTGGGTTTTTGTGTTTTAGACATAAGCATATTTGTGGCTTCAAAGAATGAATTGGTAGTGCTCCTTCTGTTTCGATTTTGAAGAATAATTTGAAGAGTATTACTATTAGGTCTTCTATGAAGGTCTGATAGAATTCTTCACTAAGCCCATCCGTTCCTGGGCATTTTTTGGTTGGGATACTTTTAATGACTGCTTCTATTTCTTTAGGAGGTATGGGGTTGTTTAGATGGTTTATCTTAGCCTGATAAACTCTGGTAACTGGTATTTGTCTAGAAAATTGTCCATTTCATCTGGATTTTCCAGTTTTGTTGAGTATATGCTTTTGTAGTAGGGTCTGATAATTTTTTTAATTTCCTCAGTTTCTGTTGTTATATCTCCCTTTTCATTTCTGATTTTGTTAATTTGGATACTCTCTCCTCGCCCTCTGGTTAGTCTGGCTAAGGGTTTATTTATCTTGTTGATTTTCTCAAAGAACCGGCTCCTGGTTTTGTTGATTCTTTGTGTAGTTCTTTTTGTTTCTATTTGGTTGATTTCAGCCCTGAGTTTGATTATTTCCTGTCATCTACTCCTCTTGGGTGTATTTGCTTCTTTTTGTTCTAGAGGTGTGCTGACAAGCTGGTAGTGTGTGCTCTCTCCAGTTTCTTTTTGGAGCTACTCAGGACTATGCATTTTCCTCTCAGCACTGCTTTCATTGTGTCACATAAGTTTGGGTATGTTGTGACTTCATTTTCATTAAATTCTAAAAAGTCTTTAATTTCTTTATTTCTTCCTCAACCAAGTTATCATCAAGTAGAGCATTGTTCAGCTTCCATGCATATGTGGGCTTTCTGTCATTTTTGTTGTTATTGAAAACCAGCCTTAGTCCATAGTGATCTGACAGAATGTATAGGATTATTTTTATCTTCTTGTATCTGTTGAGACCTGTTTTGTGACCAATTACATGGTCAGTTTTGGAGAAGATATCAAATTTTGAGTGCTGAAAAAGAAGGTATATTCTTTTGTTTTAGGATGAAATGTTCTACAGATATCTGTTAAATCCACTTGGTAATAGGAAAACACACACCATCTTTTCATGGAAGGAGATGTAATGTTACATTGCAAAAAATGCCATATGTTTAGGGGTCCTTTTATTTAAAAAAGAAAGTTTATTTAATACTTCCTGACATTTTGGTATGGAGCTATAATTCCTGGTTTTGTTTGTTAGTTTTGTGCTGTTTTGTTTTTTTTCTTGTACCTACTTTGCTCTCCATCTCCAGTCTACTGAATAACTCATATAAATCTACAATTGTTTTCCTGATTCTACCAATTTTCTGTGATGATCTGCTTCCTAGAGTTTACATTACCTGTATTCTCTCTCCCTCTCCCTCCCCCTCTCCCTCTCCCTCTCACTCTCCTCCCTCGCTTTCTCTCTCTCTCTCTCTCTCTCTCTCTCTCTCTCTCTCTCTCTAACTCTCTCTCTCTCTCTCTCTCTCTCTCTCTCTCTCTCTCTCACTCTCTCTCTCTCTAACTCTCTCTCTGTCCTGTGTTTTGTCATTGTGGTGGTGTGTGTGTGTGTGTGTGTGTGTGTGTGTGTGTGTGTGTGAAGCATCTTGCTGAAACAAAACAAATGACATCAGGGAAACAACAGACCTCTAAGACCTCTAGAAACTAGCTGTATTTTTCCCTAAATTAACAAAGTAGTGTTCAGAGTCCAAAACCCAAACTACTCTGATATTCTTGGCACATTATTTGCTCTCAATAGCTCCAAGCTTACTTTGAAATCCTTTGTAATCCTTCTGGAAATCATTAAACAGTGAGTCACGGCTGTTCTCCAGTGGTATCCAATGATTTTAGAGTTCTCATCAGAAAATTCTGCTTAGCAACTCCAGCCGCTGCTGGGATTACTTCCTGGGAGAACGCCAAGTCCTCCCTTCCTGGGTCTGCTTCAGGAGACTCCAGGTCATGGAGATCCTGCCACTCAAAGTTCTCAGAGGTCACTGCTACTGTCTAACTACCCAAGATGCTGCCTGAATGGGGTGGGGCTCTCACTGCTGATGTTTCTGCTCCTGTTTATAACTTGGAATTTGTTCTGGGATATTCCTAGCCTCTCATTTTGCAAATGTCTTGCCTTTAGTGCTTCAAAAGTAACCATTGCCAGCTCAAGATGTAGTCTGTGCTGAGAAATCAAGCTGCTTAAAACTAAGTCTGTGTGTGTGTGTCTGAACAATAAACACTGAAAATGCACAGCACAGAGCTCCAAAATTCAGATAGAAATTATCTCTAGAAAAGATGTTTCTGATTTCTCACAAGTTCTGGATCTTTTTTTTCCTTTACCAATGATCTTCCTTCTGAACCCAAAGACCCACCTCCCAGCATGCACATCAGCCTTGCAAATTGCACTGTCCTTTCCCTTATAGGCAAGACTGCTAGCCCCTAATTCCCAGCCTCTGGGCTTTGTCCCAGCCACATATCATGAAGAGTGGCCTGTCTGATTCTCCCTTTCACCATTCCCTGTGCATGGCCCTAATTAGACATCCCGTGTGCCAGCCCAGTCCCATCAGCTTACCTGAATTTAAACTTCTCCTGCCATATCCATCTTCCAGGACACATCCAAGACACTCATCTTGTCCCCAGGTCCAGTGTGGCAAGTTCCCTGAATCCCATTCCACCTGTACCTTCTCCAAGCCCTAGACCTATCTCAGGTCACATAGCCTGTGTTGCATCCCAGTCTAATTAATCCTGCCTGCACCACCCCTACTTCTTAAGTTCAGCCATGGTCATTCATCCTCGGTACCAGCCCAATCCAATCAGCCTGTCTGACTCTAGCCCACTCACATCACATGTCTGAGAACTTGATCATTGGGCCACTCACTAGACTGGGTCTAGTCTAGTGTTTCCTGAACTGCAGCCTTCGCAGTCCCCATACATACCACATGTCACACATCTGTGGGCCAGCTCAATAAACTCAGTTCTATCTGAGAATTGGGAACAATTCCCAGCTTGACCCTATGTGCCAGTTCAGTCTGGTGAATCCTTGAGACCCTAGCCTGTCTGTAGCATATCCTGCCTCTGGGCCTAACTCAGGAAGAACATCCAAGTCCCCATCTAGCCTGGTGATTCACTAGAACTTCACCTGAATGTGCCATCTCCAGCACTAAGGCCTTCCCTCAGCCACACAGCCTATGCATCACTCTTACCTAGTGAATGCCACAAGCCCCAGCCCACCCACACCACCCCCACATTCCCAGGAATAGCTTGAGTAGCACAGCTTGCACACCAGCTAAAGCAGATCCAGGAGTTCATCCCACTCACATTCTCTCTTGCTCACCACTGAATTGGAATCGCCATGTTCCTCAAATACAAAATAACATTGAGTATCTGAAGGATTGGTCTACCAACATCTCAATCTTGACCTGAATTCAATCAAGGTTGAACAACAACAAAACCAACAGTGGAGCTCCACTCTACAGAAGCAGCAAAAACTCACATCAGAAACACAGTAAAAGAAGCCCATACACCCAATTTTCATCAGAAGAACACACACAATGTAAAAGGCCAAGAGAGTATATCTCCCCCATAGACTTTTTTCCAATGAGAATGGCCTAAATGAATTACAGGACAGAGAAATTTAAAAAAAATCATAAATCAAAGAATTCAAAAGGAAGACATGAGAAACAACTCAATGATTCTAACAAGAATAGCCATAAATATCGAGTGATACACAAGAAAATACAAACACAAGGCTGAATGAAATTAAAGATATTAGCCAATATCCTTGATGGAAATACATAAAAATATTGTCAATGAAGTACTTACAACCTGAATCCAGGCATAAATCAGATTATGCACCATGATCAAGATGGCTTTATCCCAAAGAGTCTGTGGCGGATCAACATTGTAACAAGCGTAAGAACTCAGAAAAATAGACTTAAAGACAGGAATCATCTCAGTAAATGCAGAATTTAAAGCTCTTGACAAAATTGAACACACTTTCATGATAAAAAGTGACAGAAAGAGTAGGACTGGGTGGCATATGCCTCAACATAATAATGTTTATAAATGACAAATCCATACCCAACATTTTCCTGCATGGAGGAAAAACTCAAAAGCAGTGCCGTGGAGATCAGGACTGAGTCAAAGCTGTCCACTGTTACAACTCCTCTTCAATAGTGTTTGACATACTACCTAAAGCAATCAAGTAATAGGAAGAAATTGAAAGGATACAAAGGAAAAGAAGTCAAAGTTATCTCCATTTGCTGATGATATGGTATTATTCATGAGATCCCAAAAATTCCACCAGAACAGTTATAGAAATGATCAATATCACCAATGGATGTAAAAGCAACTTATAAAAGTCAGCAGCTTCAACAACACGTACATCAAGAAAGAGACCATGGACAATTCTTCCCTCCACAATAGCCCCAGATAACAGGAACAAAATAACTAGTAATAGACTGAAGCAAGGGAGTGAAAGGTCTCTATAATGGAAACTTTACATCTTTGAAGAAACAGGTTAAAAAGACACTAGAAAATAAAAAGACTTCCCATGCCCCCGGATTAGTAGAATTAATATTGCAAAAATCATCATTTTACCAAAAGCAATTTACAGACTCACCACAATCTCAACAAAACCCCACAGAAGTAGAAAAAAATCCTATAATTCATATAGAACCAAAAAGATTCAGAAATTAAAGCTATCCTGAGCAAAAAGAAAAACTGTAGAGGGATAACTATCTCAAATTTCAAGTTCCATAACAGAATTATAGAAATAAATAATGGCACAAAAATATTATGCACAAAAACAGATATTCACACAAAGGAAGACTCAGATATGACAGCACATCTGATATTTGACAAAGATACAAAAAATAAGCTATATACAAGAGAAGCAGCATCTTTAACAAATGGTGGTACTGGGGAAACTGGATGTCCACATGTAGAAGAATGAAATTAGATTCATATTAATTACTTTTCTGTCACTGTGATAAGGATACATGACCATGACAACATATAGAAGAAGAAATTCATCTTGGCTCATGGTTCCAGAGTAGTTGAGTCAATGATGGTGGGGAAAACACAGCAGCAAGTGGCAAGAGCTAATAGAACTAAGGTTTTTTTTTTGTTAGTTATTTTGTTTATTTACATTTCAAAAGTTAGCCCCCTTCCGGATTTCCTCTCCAAAAACCCTCCATCCCACCCCACCTCCCCCTGCCTCCGCAAGACTGTTCCCCCACCCACCCACTCCCACCCTAGCATTCTCCTATGCTGGGGCATCAAGTCTTCACAGGACCAATGGTCTCCCTTCCCATTGATGCCAGATAAGGCCATTCTCTGCTATATATGCCACTGGAGCCATGGGTCACTCCATGTGTATTCTATGGTTGGTGGTTTAGTCCCTGGGCGCTCTAGGGGTTGGGGAGGTGGGGTCTGGTGAGTTGATGTTGTTGTTCTTCCTATGGGGCTGCACACCCCTTCAGCTCCTTCAGCCCTTTTTCTAACTCCTCCATTGGGATCCCTAGGCTCAATCCAATGGTTGGCTGCAAGTATCCGCATCTGTATCAGGAAGGCCATAGCCAAGCCTCTTGGGAGACATCCTTATGAGGCAAGAACTAAGGTCTTAATCCAAAGGCACAAAGCAGAGAGATGACACACTGGAAATGGCATGATGCTTTTGAACTCAGAGCCCACCCTCTACTTTCTGAGGCAAGGCCAGACTATACCATGTAAGCCTCACCAAGCAGCACCACCAACTGGGACCAATTATAAAAATGTCTGAGATGATGGGGGACATTTCTTATTAAAACACCACAGATGGAGAGATGGCTCAGACGTTAAGAGCATTGGCTGCTCTTCCAGAGATCCTGAGTTCAGTTCCCATCAACCACATGGTGACTCATAACCATTTGGTTTCCTCTCTCCATCTATCTCTGTATTGCCTGGCCTCTCTTTTCTCCCATTAAACTGTCCCTCATTCTCCTCCTCATGGCTTCTATACCTTACTATTCTCCTCTTTAGATCTCTTCTACTCCTCCATGATCCATTTTTACTTTCTTTATTTCTTCAGGAGGAGAATGAGGGATAAACAACACGAAGATTGTTTGTAAAAGCCATAGGGAATTATACTAGAGAGCCACAGGCTTTCTATCAAAGCCTTGAGGACCAGACATGAGAAACCATCTTTTGAGTTATTAGAAGAATTCAAAAGACCTCCAAAATAATATAGGCTAGTGCTGTTGATTGTGGTTAACTTCCATAAAAGACGAAGTTCCAGTTTCTGAAGACACTCACGTGCTGGACCCAGGACTTAGAAGCACCAACCTGGAAGCACCCTCACTGTGAACTGCCTCTCTCAGTACTGGAAGGTGTTACACAACGAATGACCCAACTTACCATGATGCTTATGAATAAAAACACTGCCCAGAGTTTATGACCTCTCTTGCCTGACCTAGCACTAGACCCTGTGGTTTGGAAGCCATCTCTCGCTAGTCCAATTAAACTGTTCATCTACCAGATTAACTTGACCTAGCGTGAAGGAAGGCCTGATTGCCACATCTTACACACAGCCAAAGACGTTCACATGCCCAGAACAAATTGCAAAAGCAAAAACAACACAAATGGCCCTAACAGCAGCACGTCTCTCTCCTGTCAAACCCATTAGTCCTACAGAAGTGCTCCCTAAAGAGAGCTACCTCGATGAACCCTAGGACACAGAATTTAAAGGAGCAGTCACAAACTTTATGAAAGAATTCAATCTCAAGGACTTTCAGCTGGGTCCAGTCAGGACACATCGGCTACAGCATTTGCTTCATTCTTCCTACCCACTAACCCCAAGGATATCTCAACACCCGTGTACAGCTTGAAGAAGTTATGGAGGAGTCATCATCCCAATTCCCTGGACTTTGGGGAGGGTTGAAAGTGGTTGTTCTAAAGTTGTTTTTATGAGAAATTTAGAAATGCTTGTAATTTAACAGGGAGGAACTAGCTAGATTGAGTTTTATAGTCATAATCTCATTTGTTAACTGAGCTTAAATCATATCTTTGTTTTGGTATAAAATTTATTTGTTAAAAGAGTTTAAAAGTACAAGGTTTAGAGCCAGTCCTTCTATTGATGTCATTACAAACTTCTGAGTTGATTACACATGTGAGTTAAGGGCCAAATAGCAAACATATTGTGGGAGTACTTTCAAGATATTATTAAGATATAAAGACAACAGTACAGATTGTCTTATACAGGTAGATGGTTTTCAAAAACGTCAGAAATCCACAAAATTTGAGATTTAAAGTTATTTATCTTTTGTTGAGACATATCTGCTCCTAACTGTTCCCCTCTGGTGGATTTAACAAAGAATTTGAACATCTCTACCTCCAGGTGAGGCAATACTTTGTGGCTAGGCAGCCACTGGACAAAACTGCCTGTTTCATCTGCAGACTAATACTGTCCAGAAAAGGACAAATTATGCAGAATAGTTGACTGATAAACTCTGCCAAGACAGGGTGATCAGCCCTTCAAAATCTGCATTTCAAGAGTCTGTCAGTTGATTTTGGGCCAGAAGGCTGAAGACTTGCACTAACATGTTGCTAACAGGGACTGCGCTAGTGGAGATTTGTCTCTACAACCTCTCAGTTCTAGAAGCCGGGTTAAGCTTCCTATGCGTATAGATATTTGGTCATTCTCAGATTTCTGACAGTTGAAGACTGATTATAGTCTCATAGCCTATCAGGCTGTATAACTCTGAATATACATATTTTATTGGATAGTTATCAGATAGTATACAAGCTAGCCAAGATATAATATAGATTTTAAGCCTTTCTTAAGCTGGAATGAATAACTAAACGTTCTGTTTAACTGATATAGTGATGGACTGGGTGTTGAGTATATCATATGCTTTATAAATTGTAGAATGGTAATAATTGTACTCAATTTATATATAAGTGAAAAGGTCTTTTAACTGGACAAAAAGGGGGAAATGTTGTGTTTTGCCCTGAAGTTATCTGTATTTTGATGCTAATTCCACTGCCCCAAGGACAGTTGCCCAGTCAAGACTCAGAACTCAGGTGACTTCACCAGAATCACCTCTCCATTGAATTTGTAAAGTACAGGTGAGGGGCAGGTACAGGATAGAAGGAGGCCTGTCATTGGAGGAGAAGGAAGGATGGGCAGGAGAGAAGTTTGAAGAAGGAGGAAAAGACTAGACAGAAAGGAAGAGACAGGAGGGAGAGAGAAGCCATGGCAGGATGATGAAGGCTGACGTAAAGATTTTGCTCTGTGTATATACAGGTTGTTATTAATGTTCTCAAGGAATGGATGGTACCGGGCTTTGTATGTTTAAGTGGGCAATTATAACTTACCAAATGGGTCAAAGGTTAAAAAAAAAAAGAAGAAGAATTCAAAAACTTTAAAGAAGACATGAACAGGCACTTAAAAGAACTACAAGAGGAAAACAGCACACACTTGAGTAATGTCCAAGAAAACACAAATATACATCTGAAGGAAATAGCAAAGGTAAATCAAGATTTGAAAAGTGAATTCAATGAAGAGATTAAACCATTGAAGAGAACACGGAGGGAAATGAAGATCGGATGGAAAAGCTTAAATTCCCAACTAGAAACATCAGGGCACTTGAAGTAGATCTGGACAAAATCATCGAGAAAAACGGAAAATTATGAAAAATCGAAGAATGTGAAAATATGAGAAGGCTTTCCTGTATTACCCAGGCCAACCTAAACTCACTATCCTCCTTCCACAGTCTTGCAGGAGCTGCGTGATAGGCTGCGCCGTACCCAGTGACTCGGAGCCCGTCATAGACAGACTGAGCTAATCCATGCTGGTATAATATATTTCAAACAAACAAACAAACAAAGAGAATGGGAAATGACTTGTCAATAAAAGAAAGAAGGACTAATAGTGAAGTTCTCCCACCTGAGCATCTGTGTTACAAACTTCTGATTCAATTCTACGAAGTAAATCACATGATCGTCACTTTCCAGTTGATATCGCCCAGACAAGAAAGCCGCCTTTAGCGTAAACTGTGTGGCCGTGGCAGGAAGGTAACCCATTGACCTGTGTGGATCATCTCTACAGCCACACACAGCAAGGCCCCACCTTCCCCTCACATGCTGAGGCACAGTGAAGAGATTTGACACCAGACTCCTGTTGGAGAAACAATGTCCTATGGAGGTCTATTACACAATGGCTTCCATGGTCATCGCAGGAAAGTAGCAGAGAACCCAGAAGCCCTCCTAAGTCTTCCCCGACACTGAGAGCCTCGAGTGGCCTCCAATCCAATCAAGTTTTCCAAATCGCAATTCGACAAGAACGAACCCAGAGAAAGGTTTGGGTCAATGTTACTCGGGTTCCGAGTCTTTTCCAGCAGAGTTTTGTACACATTTATCTAACACCAAGATATACAGGGATCACTTTAAAGTTCCTTATAAGCTGAGCACCCCAATTCAAAAACCCAAGTCTGAAGCACATCGTGATAACGAGAGTCGACAATTCCACATATAAGACTTTCATTTTATGTGCGCAATTTCTCAAAATACCTTATAAAACTGCTTTCCTACTACACGTGTGAGCATGAGGTCATCATACTCATGAATTAGGTTGACAGCTATAATCACATCGTATGCCTTAAGTATTTGTAATATTTGTAAATGACGTACCAATGAATCTAGAAAGATTAACTTGAGTATATTTTCAGTAAGAATTGCTACAGCAATCGCTCTTCCAAAGCAGGAACATTCACGCACTTGATTCTGACCAGCCGATGGATGACAAGATGATGCAGAGGCTGACAAAGCCAGGTGAGCACTGAGTGTTTGCTCACTAATTAGCACCATGGTCTTGCCTTATTGCAGGAGGGATGGTGACACTTGCGTCCTTGCCCTGGCCTGCTGCTTCCATAAGCAGACCCGGCTGACCACCAACGCGTTATAATTATGATAATGAAAATGGCAAGACCACCAGGCATTTACTGCTTTCATAACTGATTTGCTGTGGAATTTTCTGTGCTTATTTGCATTGTCCCGGATCTGAGAACAAAAGAAACCATTCAGGCTTCCTACAGAGGACAGAAGGAACTGAGAGTAAATATTCAGCCCCCAACCACCCACCTTTCCCTTTTGTATAGGAAGAAATTGTTCGTTGCAGGAAGAATGAGGCCTTTGCCTCCCCTCACAGGTCTCTACTTTGTGATTGCCAAGTTCCAAGAATTGTTGGAATGTAATTGAAAAGTGTTGTATATTGTCGTTTTCTTAGTCATATACAGAAGAGCTAGGCTTTCTGAACCCAAAAGAAAGTGAGCAGAAGGCTTGACTGAGTGCCCTACCTCACATCTGTCTGCAGCGGTTTCTGCTTTCCCAGAACGGGGAACTTCTCCAGGAAGCTGTACTTTCACTGACGGATGACCGTCAGTGCACAGCGCTTCAGTGTACAATGTACGGATGGGACACCAAGTAAACCCAAGCCCAGCTTCCCCCCCCCCCCGCTAGAGTCATAGGAAAAAGCATTCGCACCTTGAGTCACGAACCCGCCCCTGAGTACCAGCTCAACTCACTGAGTGAGTTCTAATTAGTCAGGTTTTGAAGGATGTAGTCATTAGGTCTGACGAACGAATCTTTTGAAATCGTGCAGACTCATTGTTACCTTGCTAGTCCCACACAGTTAAATCCCCTGTCATTCACTCTCCAGAAACAACCAGGGAGCTCCAGATGGGTGGGATTTCAGCTCGGGAAGCAGTCATTTGAACGTTTACCCTATAATCCTAGTGTTTATATATTCAGGGAAGTGAGAACCACGCTGGTTATTCCCAGTGGCAAGGCAGCTTAGAAACCGCAGGTGTAAACACAGAGTATGCGATTTTTCACACCTTGAACTGAAATAATTTACATTTTTACAACTTGGCGGACCACTGTGTACAAATAAAACACCTCATCTAGTGTTTTCTCAGGTACCAAGAGTATGTAGTAAAAAATTCTACTTCAAAGAGGAAGACACCATACTTCAAAGAGTGAGTGGTGTGACTTGCAACCCTTCTCCAGGTGACAGCCATGGACGAGGTGCTCCAGAGAACACAAAGGCAGGTCCATGGGTCTTTTCCTCTAGAAGTTCACATCTTGGTAGGAGATGGGAATGACATAAGACAACCAAACAAAAAACAAACAAACAAACAAACAAGAAAAAAAAAAACAGTGATTTCTCTAAGATGTTGTGTCCGTAAGACACTTTAGAGAGTGACAACAAAGAAGTGGATCTGAAGGATGAAGGACGTTCCATCTAGACAGAGTAACAACAAACTAAAAATGGAAGGACAAAACCTTTAGCAATGCAGAAACTAGGGCCTGGGGAGCTGGCTCAGAGGTTGAGAGTACTGGCAGCTCTTACAGAGGACCCAGGTTCAATTCCCAGCAGTCACATGGTAGGGAGCTCACTCTCCTCTGTAACTCAGTCCCAAGCAATGCAATGCCATCTCTGGGCTCCTTGGACACCAGACATGCACGTGGCGTATGCACCTACATACAGGTGTGTGCACCTACATAGAGATGTGTGCACCTACATACAGGCAAATACTCAGATGCATTAACTGTACATTTCGACAAGTTCCTGAGTCACGCACGCCATGGAGGGGTGCTGCTTACTTGCTTGCTCAGCCTTCTTTGTTATAGACCCCAGGGTCATCTGGTCAGGGATGGCACCACTCTCAATGGGCTGGGCCCTTCCCCATAAATCATTAATTGCCCTACAGGCATTTTCCAAATTGAGGTTGCCTCCTCTCAGGTGACTTCAGCTTGAGTCAAGTTGATATAAAACTAGCCATCATATCTAGATATATAAGAATACAGAGTAAACATACAATTCAAACATTTACTGATAATAAATCACAAATATTTAATTACTGGGTTTTTATCATTTCTTAAAGACAAAAGCAATTGCATACTATTAAGATGGATGTCTTTGTTGTTACACACACACACACATATATTTATATACATATATATATTTATATACATATAAATATATGTAAAGAATAAAATTTGGGACTGAGGATAAGGTTCGATATGGTTCTGTTTGTTAAGTGTTTGCCACACAAGTATGTGGGGCTGAATTTAAATCACCAGAATTCATATATAGTCAGGCACAATAGTATATAAATTTGCAGTTCCAGTGTTCAAGCAAATGGGAGGTGAAAACAGGAGACTTCCTGGGACCTTATGGGCCAGGTAGCCTGGCATTCTCATCATGAAACAATGAAAAAATCCCCGTCTCTAACGAAGTAGAAGATAAAAATGAACACTAGAAGTTGTCATCTGACCTCCATATGCAGACAATGGCCTGCGCGCATACACACACACACATGCACACACTATACACACTTACATGCACATGCATATGCACATGTACACATGCACACAGATGCACACATATGTGCATACTCACACATGCACACACATGCATACACATGCATGCATACACATGCACAAACTCACAATGCACACACATGCATACACATGCATGCATACACATGCACAAACTCACAATGCACGCACACACACACACACACATACACACACACACACACACACACACATCTACACCCACACATGTGACAAGTATACACACATGAGAATTAAATCTCAGCTGCATTGTGAAACACCGGGACCATCTTTAATGCTTCGCAGAGTTCATCAATGGTTTAATTCTATAATGTCAATGTCGAAAATCCTATCTCACACAATTACATAATATAAAATGGAGACATACATTTAAAGCCATTTCAGAAATTGTTGAAAATTCTGTTTTAAGCCAAAATCAAAATTCATTTAATGATTATTGTGAAACTTTTAAGTTTCAGTCAGCAATTCAGCAATTCAAACAGCAATTTTTAAAAATCAAACATCCAACACAATGCAGTCCAAAGATGTACTATTTTGATGCACACTAATGAGAAATGACAGAAGGAAAACATTGAAAGTCTTTGTTTCCCATAATTAAACCATGTTTCTATAGGAGCAGAAAACTTGGTGCATACAGAGAAAACATTGAGTTCGTGACAACCTATCGACTTGAACCTGAGCCAAGGTATTTCAGGCATCATTTGTTAGCACTGTGTGGTGTGCAAAGTACATATGTCTGTGCCCAGAGCCAGGGCTGCATTGAATTCACCAGCACAACAGGGATCACTGCCAGGGGCACCTCAGAGTCATTACATGTTTAATTTTTAATTAACTTTTATTCTTTGCACATCCAGAAACCATTGACTATTGTCAAAATTTTCACAGCCCTCACATTTAGTTACGGAATCACATACAGGGTCATGGTCCAGTTTAAGAAGCTAAGCTTGAACACGGTGGTTCATGCCTTTAATTCTACCACTCAAGAGGCAGAGGCCTGAGCTCTGGGTGAACACAGTTGGCCTGTCTACACAATGAGTTTCAGGACAGCTAGGGCTACCTAGTGAGACCCTGTCTCAAAAAGCAAAACCAAAAAGCTTGTAAATTTGCCCAGGCTCCTGCAAGCCTCTATAAGTGACCCTAGTTAAACTCATTGCTTCACATATACACAAGAAGGGAACAGAGACACACGGAAGATAAGAAAGGGATGGTGAAGAGGTTCACATTACAGCAAACTATAAAGGCACTCAGGAATGGAAATAGGCAAACCTACTTTGTACAGTAACTTTAAATTAATTTTAAAAATTATTTAAGTGAAATAAATAAAAGGTATCTCAAAAACAAAATGAGGAACTGGGGGTGGTGGGAGCAAAGGAATAAAGAAAAAGGAGCAGAAACTGGGCCCAAGGGGGTCCCAGAATTCCTAAGACAATTCACCAGGACCCTGTCCTTCTGTGATCCAGTCTTAATTGCTTCATTGGGTTTTAGTTCTATTTTCATAATTTTCTCCTACTTTTACTGTGAGGTATGAGATATCTTATCACTAGGAAATAGAAAGTCGGGGACCATTAAACTGGGGAAGTAGAAGGACTAGTCCAAGACAAGGATCAAGTGATACAATTTCTAGTGATACAACTTGTAGATGCAAAAGGAGCTTCTAATAAAAAGACATTTATCTCTCAGTGAGTTTAAAATTGAAAATTAAAATCTTAATGAGACTGGACCTTATAAGCATGTAATATAATTACTGTCACTATTTAAAGCAATCATTTATTCGCTCTGGAAATGTGTACTAAGTGTCCTTGATACTCCAGGTTCATTCCTTAGGGAAAACATGGTAAACATGGCAGAGTTTATAGAATGTAGAATGGTGGTGCTAAAATGGTTAGCTGTGCTCACACACCCAAGCTCCAATTGGCGTATACTCTAGGTAACTAGATAAGGAATAAAAGAGATTCTTCTGGGTTCCACTGGCAGATTGAACACATGTGGCTTTCACTTGCTCTTCTGAAGCCAGTGGTTTTCATAAACACTGCTGAATTTCCTAAGAAGGATGATGTTTCATTGCTGTCCCTGTCTCTTCTCCTATGATAAACTGTCTTCAACTCTTTCTGAGATATGTTCAACTATACCTTTAAACAAGAACAACGTCTAGCTGCCACTAGAATGGCAGCTGAGAACCTTAGGGGAGGTCTGATCATAAGAATCAACTTGAGCGGCTTAAGGGAAGGGTAAAATTCATGCTAATCAAGTTACAAGGGAAATTCACAAACCGCAGGCATATCAAGGCAGCCAAGCTTCGGAAGGCTCTAGAACTAAGACCAGGAAAGACTGTGAGAACCCAGACGGTGTTCTATAGCTTGTCTTTGGCTACTTTGTGGGGTTTTCTTTCTTCTACTCTTCTCCATCCCTTTACTACCACCCATTAAACCCCCTAGCACTAGATAAGAGAGCGGGAAACAGGACAGAGAGGAAAGGAAAGAGATCCCTGTATAAAGTTAGGGATCAGAAAGGAAGCAACGCTATCGTTAGACGACTTCCTGCTGATTTGGGCAACAACTTACTTGGGGCAAGTTTGATCTTTGCCATCAAGACATCCAATTTCTTGGTTGGAACTGGAAAATATCATCCTGAGTGAGCTAACCCAATCACAGAAAGACATACATGGTATGCACTCATTGATAAGTGGCTATTAGCCCAAATGCTTGAATTACCTAGATGCCTAGAACAAATGAAACTCAAGACGGATGATCAAAATGTGAATGCTTCCTCCTTCTTTAAAAGGAACAAGAATACCCTTGGCAGGGAATAGAGAGGCAAAGATTAAAACAGAGACAGAAGGAACACACATTAAGAGCCTGCCCCACATGTGGCCCATACATATACAGCCATCCAATTAGACAAGATGGATGAAGCAAAGAAGTGCAGGCCGACAGGAGCCGGATGTAGATCTCTCCTGAGAGACACAGCCAGAATACAGCAAATACAGTGGCGAATGCCAGCAGCAAACCACTGAACTGAGAATAGGACCCCTGTTGAAGGAATCAGAGAAAGAACTGGAAGAGCTTGAAGGGGCTCGAGACCCCTTATGAACAACAATGCCAAGCAACTAGAGCTTCCAGGGACTAAGCCACTACCCAAAGACTATACATGGACTGACCCTGGGCTCCAACCTCATAGGTAGCAATGAATAGCCTAGTAAGGGCACCAGTGGAAGGGGAAGCCCTTGGTCCTGCCAAGACTGAACCCCCAGTGAACTAGATTGTTGGGGGGAGGGCAGCAATGGGGGGAGGGTGGGGAGGGGAACACCCATAAAGAAGGGGAGGTGGAGGGATTAGGGGGATGTTTGCCCGGAAACCGGAAAAGGGAATAACATTCGAAATGTAAATAAGAAATACTCAAGTTAATAAAAAAAAATAAAAATAAAAAAAAAGACATCCAATTTCTTCTTGTTGTTATTCTTTGCTCACTACAACTTAACAAACCACAGCCAACAGCAACCACAATAATCAACAACAACCATAAACCCACCAACCAATAACCTGCCTCTCAGGGCCCTAGCATTTATATATCCTCTGAAAAGTCCCCAGAATTCCAAATGTCACACAACTGCAGAAACTATCTGCAGCTGACAAAATCATGCTAGAGCATGAGGCAAATCAGGCAGCTGCTGTGGACAGTCTAGAGGAGCCCCACATCTCCACACCTGAGATTAAAACAAAAGCATATTCCTATTTATGTGTTTTTAAGTACACCAAAATTCTCATGGCTGGGCTCCTTTTCCACCTCAGCCTCTTTCTCTACCTTCTTCAAACTGTGTTTGCTGTATGGTTTCCAAGTGTTTAAAGTTTTGCCTCCTGAGCTCCGGACATAAAGAGTTACCATATTGCTAGATCCCAGCACCAAAACTTGAATAGTCTCACTCTAGATTTACCCTGCTTCTGCTGACAGCAATAAAGAATTGACATCCATCATACAAACATGGCACCAGGATCATGCCTCTCTGAGAAGTACTACAAGCTGGGGAGATCATTCAAAATGTGGGCTGTTTAGGCTTTTGTCAGCCTGACATATAAGGGAAGAGAGAACATGAATTAAGAAACACCTCCTATGCCCTCCACCAGATAGACTCACAGACAAGTCTATGGGGCATTTTCTTGACTAATGATCAATGTGGAAGGGCACAGCTCACTGTAGGCCATGCCACTCCTGGGCAGGTAGCTCTGGGCTGTACAAGAAATCAGGCTGAGAAAGCAATAGCAAGGAAGTCAATGAGCAATGTTCCTCAATGGCTCCCCTTCAGTTCTCACCTCCTGGTTCCTGTCTTCAGTTCCTTCCCTCACTGATGGTACCTTAGTCTCTGTTGCTATGAAGAGACACCATGACCAAGGCAACTTTTACAAAAGAAAGCATTTAATTGGTGTCTTGGATAAAATTTCAGAGTTTTAGTTCATCATCAATCTGGCAGCTGGAGAGGTAGCTGATAGCTACATTCTGATCCACAGGTGGGAGGGGGGATGACATCCATGGGGTAGGCTGGTGCTGGTGTGGACTTTTGAAATCACAAAGCCCACCCCTAGTGACACAGTTCTTCCAACTAGGCCACACCTCCGAATCCTTCTAATCCTCCTCAAATAGTGCCCCTCCTTCATGATTAAGCTTGCAAATATATGAGACTATGGGGCCATTCGTATTCAAAACACCACAAATACATTGTGACCTGGGAATTGTTTTTTCATACTGAAAAATTATTAATGACTTGGTTGCTAAAATTTCTGCTCAGGAGGATTTAGGCAACATCTACCTCTTCTCTTAACGTCTCATTGAAAAGTCAAAGTATGATTCCCAGGATTCTTTACAAAACATAAATCATCGGTAACCTGGGGTACAGGCACTCTTCCCCCAAACAGCTATACCTGGAAAAGCCTTATCCATCAAGGGTGAGGGCTTCCTCATAACTGCATAGATAGAGCCCTTGTTTTTGTGTTACCTGGCCTATACATATACTCTAGTTGTTCCTCAGGCTATGTGAAGACTCGCCAGTTGGTAGGGAGCATTTGGATACTGGAGGGAGCCCAACAAACCCAGATGCAATGATATTCTGTGAGGAAACAGCTGAGGACTGTCATTCACAACAGACCCCTCCCTATAAGCTTTTGTTTACATGAGGTGCACCTATTGATATTTACCACAGCACATATTGAAACTGAGACATGCTCACAATATTTACTAATACATCATAAAATAAACACCAAAGCCCGAGTTTGCATGTTCATGTGTAGATAATATCTTTAAATATTACACAAAGAATTATTTTATGAAAGGAGTGACACTTTCATATTTTTGCATATCTATTTTACTGTGTAGGTTTACAGAGGACAGGTATATTACCATATTCCTTTTGGCTTCTAATATATTGTGATATCATAATATCACATACTGTTTTAGTCTCATTATAAGCACATAGGCCCCTCAACACTGTGAGGATAGCTATATTGAAAATCACCTGCTGCCTGCATGTGAAGAAACAATTAAACAAAATGGCTTAGCTTTTAGGAGTATTGTCTTTCTTGTTCCATAAAGATTGACTCAAACAGTTTGCTTTAATGTATTAATAAAATTCTAATGAGATTTCTATTATTTTGACTAATAGGCGAATTGAACTTGATAACTTTGATTGATTCATACCAGGAACCATAGAAACGGCTTTACTGAACATTATAGATGTACAATTAAAACTCTTCTGAAAAATAGCTGTATGGGATGATTTGAATATGGTTGGCCCTTGGGAAATGGCTCTATTAGGAAATGTGCCCTCATTGGAGGAGTTGTGGTCTTTCTAGGGAAAGTATGTCACTATGGAGACAGGGCATTGAGGTCTCACATATCCAAAAGTCTGCAGTATGAAAAAGTCTCCTTCGGAGCAATAAAACACTAGGACTTGTGTGTCCCCATGCAAATCCTTTATGCTGATTTTTAAATATCCATGGTGTCTTAGTTAGGCTTTCCATTGCTATGAAGAGATACCATGACCAAGGCAACTCTTAAAAAGGCAAATATTTAATATGTCCATTATCATCATGGTAGGAAGCTTGCAGGCAGACAGACGTGGTGCTGGAGAAGTTCTACATTTTGATCAGAAAGCAGCCAGGAAAATATTCTTTTGCAGGCATTTAGGAGGAGACCGGAATTCCAAAGTGGGCAGAACTAGAGCATAGGAGACCTCGAAGCCTACTCCCTCCGTGATACACTTCTTCCAACAAGACCACACCTACTCCAACAAGGCCACAACTCCAAATTTTCCTGTAGGTCAAGCATCCAAACACATGAGTCTATAGGGGCCAAATTATTCAAACTACCACATTGCAGTCCCTGGCCCCCATAGGCTTATAGCCATAATATAATGCAAAATGCATTTAGTAGTCCAACTTCAAAAATCCTCATAGTCTATAACATTCTCAACAATGTTGAAAAGTACAAAGTCTTTTCTGAGACTCATCCAATCTCCTAACTGTAATCCCCTATAAAATCAAAACCAGATCACATATTTCCAACATCACAGAATGTACATTACCATTCCAAACATCATAGTAAAGAAATACTGTACCAAAGCAAGACAAAAACCAGCTCTACAAACTTATAATTCTGCATCTCCAAGTCTGATGTCCAACTTCTTTCAGTTTTGTTGACTCAATACACATCCTTCTCTTGGGCTGTTTCCACTCCCTGTGAAAAGCTTTCCTTGTCAGGTAGCCCATAGCTCTGGCACCTTAAAAATCTTGGGGTATCCAAGACAACTTCAACTCTACAGCTTCTTGTTCCAATGTCTTGGATCCATTCACACTTGATCTTCTGGGGTCCTCCAAAGGGCTCGAGTCACTTCTCCATCTCTGCCCTCTGTGGCTCTCTAGGTTCTGGCTGACTCCACTCCACTGCTACTGCTATTCTTGGTGCTCATCCCATGGTACTGACATGGGGTCTTCCACTGTAACTAGGGTGAACGTTCACCAGTAGCCTCTCATAGGCTCTCTTCATGGTGCCAAGCTTCAACTTCTTTCCATTACCCTTTCAGACTTGGGCCATCAACTGCCAATGAGGCTGAACCTTGCCCAATGGCCTTTCCTGGCTTCTCACCATGCTAAGCCTCAGCTGATTTTCATGACCTCTTCATGCCTTCAAAACTAGTATTGCCTGGGTGATTCTTGTGTATTACCAAGTCTAACTGCTGGCACGAGGTCTAGCTCTGGAACACAGCTTCTTTGTGCTCTCAGAAAACATTCCCCAAAGTTTTTATCTCAGTGATGCTGGTCTCTTCTTAGTCAACACTAATTTCTTAGCTGGAGCTAATCAACATCAATTGTCCCAGTAACCCCTTTCTATTCTTGACTCTACTGCCAGAGTCACATAGGTAAAGCTGCTGAGTTCTGCTGCTTGCTGGGGCTGGAACATGGCTCCTTCATTCTATTAATTACATATTCACTAGCTCTCTGTTTCTGATGTCTCCCTTCACTGTCTAGGCTTGGCTGTCCTGGAACTTGCTCTAGAGCCTGATCTTGAACTCAGAGATCTGCATGCCTCTGCCTCCTGAGAAATGGTATTAAAGGTATGTACCATCATACCTGGACCTAAGCTTTTCTTTAATTACTTTTCATTATAAGCATGCCCACTGTCTTAGTTAGCGTTTTATTGCTGTGAAAATACACCATGACCAAGACAAACCTTATAAAGGACAATGTTTAATGAGGGCTGACTTACAGGTTCAGAGGTTCAGTCCATTATCACCAAGGCAGGAGCATGGCAGCATCTTGGCAGGCATGGTGCAGGCAGAGTGGAGAGTTCTATGTCTTCATCAGAAAGCTGCTAGTGGAAGACTGACTTCTAGGCAGCATGGAAGAGGGTCTTAAAGCCCACAACCACAGTGGCACACCTACTCCAAGGTCACGCCTCCAAATAGTGCCACTCCCTGGACCAAACATATTCAACAACTACAGCCACTATGCCTTAAGATCTGGGTTAAAGATTTGTATAAGCATGTGTCATCTCACCTCAAGATCCGGATCAAAAGCCTTTGTATTCCAGACTCAACATCTAGATCAAAGTAATGCTGTCTTCCTTCCTTAAGATCCATATCACAGGTGTGTCCCCGTTTCTGGATTGTATTCACTCCAGATATAGTTGATAACTGAGAATAGCCATCACAATTCATCCCATGTCAACTTGACACACAATCATATCTCTTTGTGTCCAAATGAAAACAATAACCAGATCATAATAATGCTTAACATGGCATAACTATCTGCCATGTAACTGCAAACACATAATAAATTTAGAACAGGTGGTAATGTCCGTTTTCATCATCCTTTTCACAAGATGAAAGCTTAGTTGGGTGGGATTTTGCCCCGAGATTACCATTCCCTTAATCTGTTTATTTCCTTGAACACAGAATTTAGTTCCATTCTACTTCCTGGTGCCACATTAATACTTGAATCACACATTTTTGTATTGTTTCCTTTCTAAGGTTGCCAAGCTTGATCAAAACACTCTTCATAAGAGCAAACTGTTGTTTTTAAACAACATCCTGAACATGTGATGTTACCAATAAAGACTCAGGAGCCAGACACTGGGTAAAAGCCTCCTGGATGAGAGATGCAGAGAAAGCATCTGACCTTCTACCACAGCCAACCTCCCAAAAAGAATCTTTCCTTCTCCCTGCCATCTCAAAAATCCTTCAAATTGAATGTTCCTCCCCTCTGCTTCTGGTTATCTCTCGATCCATCCTCCTGACTTGCTCTATGGTTTTATTCCTATGTTCACTCCCTGTCAACTGGTTGCCTGTTCTGCCACTTGACTTAGAGTTGACTTTTTTTAAATCCTGTTTACAATGAACAGAAAGCTCTTGGATTAAAGGTATGATAGTGCTGAGCCACAACAACTAGAAACATGTTTTTCCAGTAAAAAACACAATCTTGGGATTCATAGTGTAACCAAATATCCTGCAACAGTAAACTACAGAACAAAGACTATGCTAGGTTACTTTGAGATTTCCTTCCTCAGTGCAATTATTCTAAATCTCTTCATGAGCTTCTGGAAGACTCTTTAGACAAGGGCAAAAAGCAGACATATTCTTCACCAAAATATCACAAGAACCGTTTCAAGACAACATACCAAAATTCATCTCCTCTGAAATATCTTAAGTCAGCCCCCAGAGTTCATATCACCCTAAGCACCAATGTCTTCCATATTCCTACCTGGATGACCCCTTGGGCCCACTTAAAGCACTCCACTGCTTTCCAAATCCAAATTCCCCAAAACCCACATTCTTCCAAACAAAGCATACTCAGGCTTACCACAGCAATATACCATTCCTGATATCAACTTCTGTCTTAGGTTTTCCATTGCTGTGAAGAGACACCATGACCAAGGAAACTCTTATAAAGGCTAACATGTAATTGGAAGTGGCTTACTGTTTCAGACGTTTAGTCTATTATCATCATGGTGGAAAACATGGCGGCTTGCAGGCACACGTTGTGTTGGAGGAGCTCAGAGTTCTACCAAAGGCAGCCAGGAGGAGACTGGAAATCAACAGTGGGCAGAAGTTGAGCATAGGAGACCTCAAAGCCCACCCTCACAGTAACACACTTCTTCTAACAAGGCCACAGCTACTGCAGCAAGGCCACACCTCCTAATAGTGCCATTCCCTATGGATCAAGCATTCAAACACATGAATCTATGGGGGAAAAACCTATTGAAACCGCCACACATAGTAATGACTTGTAGGGGATGAGAATAAATGAGATAGTGCAGGAAAATGCTTACTATGGTGCCTAACACATCGTTGGTGAGCAATATGCTTGCTGATGTCAGAGGCGTGGATCAGGTTCCCTCAGAACCTGTGGAAGTGTCCAGGCCCTTGTATTCCACAGGAAAGAATTAGAACAGGAACATGTGGATAAAGATAGAAATCAAGACTGGTAAGACCTTGAAAGTACTCCCAAGAATAGCAGTGGGCTAGTAAGCTGAGGGTAAAACCCTAAAATCAGTGGTCCCTGTGGTGAGGCAGGGAAATCTCAAGAGCATGAAAAGGAGGCAAGAGAAGAAACGGGAAGCCCGCCTTGCTCTGAGATCTGTCTAAAGCCCTTGGCAGCAATGAAGCAAGAATCCCAGCACAATTAATACCTGCTGGAGGTTTTCTCCCTTCCCAGCCACGGATCTAAAGTTTTATAAGAACTCTCACCAAAAGGTCTGTTTACAAATACATATTAAATGCTTTGTGCAGTCTTAGTGAATCCTGGTTTTACCTTATCAGAATGTAATTCTATCTCACTGGATTCAGCTCAGATATCTCTTTTATCAAGTGGGGGGAGGGGGAGTTAGTTTAAAGCCACTGAAACCGTACATGTGGATAATGCTAAGACTATGTCTTGCTTACTCTCCTGTAGCAGCCATGCACACAGTGTGCTCACTCAGGCCCAGATCCACAATATGTAGCCAAACATGAGTCCAGGTTTAGGAATTAATGGGACATTGTACAGAACTGGGAAGATACTCAGTAAGCTGGCAATTTATGATCAGCTAATTGGAAGACTATCCTTTTCTTCTGTTGTTATTTTTTTATTCCAAAACCTTTTTTTTCCATGAGAAAATGTTCTACAATCTTCTACACCATTGGAGTCTCATATCAATGAAGTATCAGCCTGTACTTATATAAACCGGACCAACAGTCTGAATACTTTAGCCAGCAGCCTACCAAAAGACACCCTGAAAAACCAATTAACATTTCTATGTTGAGTTCTAATAATAAAATGTTTATTTATCAAAAAGCCAAAGAACATTTTCATAGTTTAGCATTTACAACTTCCTGCAGCTGCTGGGTCAGAGGTTTCAGCAGAATATAGTGGAACTGGGTTCAGATAGTATCTTTCTTGCTTGTGCAAATATTTGCCCTCTTGTGAAAGACATACGTGGTCTTTGGCCATCCAAGATGTACCTCCAGGAAACACACTGGTTCTTGTTTTATTTTACACAACTACAACTGACAATGGGCTGAGTAAATAACAGGAATGTGAATCCTTAAAAACATGATTGGGCAAAAACTCCAAAAGCAGCAGTTCCAATCTTGTCCTAGGCCAAAAGTCAGAATGCCATTGGCCCTGTCCTCGCTGGAGGCAGATAATTTCATGAACCTCTGCTCTCTTCTGGTTAACAGCTTTAGACTGGACCCATAGATCTTCAAGGTTGAAGTGGTTTATATATTAAATAGTTTTAGGGTATCAGTTCTTGAAGTGGGATGTTACTGGAATTAGCAGGCTTGCAGACGATTAATGGACCTCCCCTCATGATCAACTTTGGATTCCACCTCATGTTTCTCTCATAATGCTAGAAAGCAAAGCTTCATGACTGCCTCTCCTTAGGACTTAAAGTCCCACATGAAAAGATGGAGTTGGCAGGGTTCTGTCCCCAGGTGGAGACACAGCATTCTGGTGTGTTCCAAAGATTAGAATGTCACATGGTTTTGACTCCTCCCCAGTTGGTTCTTTCAATCACCTTTCTCCCAGGAAGTCTGATTTACCTCCAGCCCTGCTAAGGAGATGGGAGGAATTATTATCCCCTTAATGAGAAAAAGTGCTTTCCCTTCCAGAATCACGCGGAGTTCAGTGCACTTACGAAGCCACCGCAGAACCCTTCTAAGCCTACCCACTTTTCTGAGTTACTCAGAAAAACATAACTTTTTCTCCTCTATGTCTCTTCCGAAGCCTGGGCCTTCTCATTCTTTCTCTTAAGCTACCATGTTCCCTTCTGCCATGTGGCTCCTTAAAAAGAGCATAGCTTTCTCTCTTCCTTTTCCCATTTCCTTCGAAGTGGCAGTAAAGATTTTTCAGGACTTACCTGCCCTGAAATTTTTTTCTAAAATTCTACTAAAATTGCCCTTAAGATTCCTACTGAGTCCATTCTAAAAAAAAAATACTTTATTAATGAGAATAAAAACCCATGAAATGGAATCCCAGACTTCTTGGTAATGCATGACATAGTATGAAGTTCCCCCTAATTTTCAGGAATAATAATATTTAGTTATTTAAAAGGATTTGGAAATTAGTATTCAAAGTTTTATGCAATGAAATATAACTAAATAAATCTCATATTAGTTGAGAATATGTCAGAAGGGAAGAATATGAGGAAATAAAGGCCCCAAAAGCCAGTGTCTTGGATAGTCACAAATTCTCCTCACTGGGGTAACTTCAGTCACTTGGACTTTGCCCAGTTTTGTGTCTTTCAGTGTATGAAAAACATTGGCAGGGCTTCTACTCAGCATACAACGCTGAGAAGTCATAGGCCTTCAGTATCTTCTTCACCCTCCACCCAATAATATTCTCACCTTAGAGATCCACAGACCCTCGGTCCTGTCAGTCAGATGCTGTGCCTTCTGCACCATTTGCAGATTTGCAAGCTTTACCAGGGGTCTGACAGAATAGAGAAAAGGCTGTGAGGTTTTTAATTCTAAGCATTTATTTCTCTTCCATACCAAGACCATGAGACCCTCCCAAGATTGTGCCATAAAATAATGAAAATTCTCCATTTCCCACTCCACTCCTCTGTGAATTTCCTACAAACTTTAGAAATATTTCTTAGAATGTACCGAGTGAATGAGTTGCCACAAATAAGAATATGGAGGAAGATGGTTAGAAGAAGTCGAAAATAATAATTGTTATAATGATGCAGAATTTCCATTTTCTGTGGAAATAAATAACTAGAATCTTGAAATTTTTCAGTCACTTAAGTATACCCATAAATTTACAAAAGGCATTATTCTCATATCTTTGTAACTCTTACAAAATCAAAATTCTTAAATTTCTGTTTTTATTAGTAGTATTGCTTATTTGAAGCCTGAAAGTGCTTCTCATGTTGTTTTAGGTTGAGGAATGGGGGGTGTTCGGCGTTTGTTTGGCTGGCTTTGTTTTGTTCTGCATTGGTCCGTTGCCAAACAAATGCTCTACTATATCTAACACGAAGACATATAGTCCAGGCTGTCCTCGAACTTGCAATCCTCCTTCCTCAGCTTATTTGATTCTTTGGCACTTGCTTATCTGCATGGTGTACATCAGGTGGAGGTCAAGCTGGTCTAGAGCTCACTGTACAGTCAAGCATGACCTTAAATGCCTGACTCACCTGTCTCCACCCTCTTTTATGTCGATACTACAGGTATCCATCCCACCATCCCCGGCCCAGCAGTTCCGACACTGAATTAAATATTTATTATTAGTTGCTCTATCAGTGGTAAGAGAACAGAGACACAGATCCATGTGCTCACCCTCAGAATCCTGAGGAGTTTCCTAAATCTCGTAGGGGCTTGAAAGCAGGACAACCCTGGGTCTGTGATTTCAAAACAAGAGCTCCAAGCCTGTTCCAAGAAGAACTGGATATTTTATTAAAGTTATTTCATATGGATTTAAAGCATGAGGACTGAGAGAAAGCAAGCAAGCCAGAAAGGAAGAAAGACAGAAAGACAGACAGATGCAAGAAAGCAAGGAAGAAAGGAAAGAGGAAGAAAGGAAGAAAGAATGGGTGTCATGGAAAGCAAGACATACCAAATAAGGTGTGGTGTCCTCACCAGTTATCTTAGCCATAAATACCTTTTCCATGCTCTCAAGTTCATCCAAAAGCTTGCTTAAGAAACCTTCCCCCGTCTTCTCTGTGCTGTGATAAGTGAATCTATGGGGAGGCTCTGAAGAGAACCCGAGGGGCTATACGCTGATAAAATCAGAAGTTGCTAGGCTTGCACAAGGGATGCGGTGTGTGTCGTGTCTCTACAAACAGGGTTTCTGCTGAGAAGCCTAGAAAATTGTAGGTTTATGGTTGGGAAAGGCCCCAAGGAATTGATAATTGTGCTAAGAACTCTTGTTTCTCTGTTGTCAAGAGTGTTCAACCAACCCCTGGGTGAAAGACTTCTTTCTTCTCTCAGGTCCCCCAGGACTGCTGTCTTTTTACCTCAAATCCACTGTGTTATATTAAAAATTAAAAAATAAATATATACGATGTTCAGACAAAATTAGATGGCAAGTTTCCATTTCCAGTTATGTTCAACTAATTGCCATAACTGATGAATCCAATATGAATGCTAGATAACCATAAGAACACACACAAAAATAAGATAAGATAATGAAACCCATTTGATGGTAATGTAAAGTATGAAAAAGGTGAGAATACTCAATTTTGTTTGCCTTTGTTTTGTGTATTCAGCGTCTTGCTAGATAGTCCTGGCTGGCCTGAAACTTGCTATATAGAACAAGCTGACTTCAAACTTGTGTCCATCCTCCTGCCTCTGCCTCCAGAATACTACCACTCCTGTATAGTTTTTAGAGGAAGGATATGACACTGGACAATTGCTCTTTTTGTCTTTTGAGGCAGGATCTCACTATGTAGCCATAGCTGGCCTGGAACTCACAGAGGTCTGCTTGCCTCTGCCTCCAGAGTGCTGAATTAAAGGCATGTGCCACCACACCCAGGAACTCCTTTTTAAGCGAATACTGGAACTGAGAGATAAAACAGTTCCAGCAAGATAGCTCAGCAAGTAAGGGTACTTGTTATGTGAACTTGACAACCTGAGTTTGTGTAAAGGCCAAAGATAGCCTGCAGTGATAATTTTGATTTATTTAAAAACCTAGATACCTTATTAGAATGTTTTTGTTGTTGTTTTAATCCCAAGTGTGGGATATGGGGCTGCTTTAGTTTGTCCACAGCCATTAACTATGATTGTCTCATGCTCTAAGAGGGTCATGATTTTTGCCCGCTGCAGATAGTTTAATTCTGGGGACTCTGGAGACGGTATAAATGCCAGAGGTCCAAGAAAGCCAGAGACTCCCAGAAGAAGAAGAAGAAGAAGAAGAAGAAGAAGAAGAAGAAGAAGAGGAGGAGGAGGAGGAGGAGGAGGAGGAGGAGGAGGAGGAGGAGGAGGAGGAGGAGGAGGGGAGGAGGAGGAGGAGGAGGAGGAGAAGGAGAAGGAGGAGGAGAAGAAGAAGAAGAAGAAGAAGAAGAAGAAGAAGAAGAAGAAGAAGAAGAAGAAGAAGAAGAAGAAGAAGAAGAAGAAGAAGAAGAAGAAGAAGAAGAAGAAGAAGAAGAAGAAGAAGAAGAAGAAGAAGAAGAAGAAGAAGAAGAAGAAGAAGAAGAAGAAGAAGAAGAAGGCTGCTGCTTCTGGTGGTGGTGGTGGAGGGGTGGTGGTGGTGGTGGTGGTGGTGGTGGTGGTGGTGGTGGTGGTGGTGGTGGTGGTGGTGGTGGTGGTGGTGGTGGTGGTGGTGGTGGTTTGACAAGAACTTGGAGATATCCTGACAGCAGAGGTTGGACTGGCCCTAAGAAACACGATGTCCCTAATTAGCAGGAAGTAGTCTAAAGAGGACTATACCCCCCCTTTCCCGCTAACCTTCTTTCTCTCCTACCTAGTTTTGCAAGGTTGGAAGAAATTAGGGTAGAACAAGGGTTGGAAGGGAGATAGAGGTCTAAGAAGCCAGTAAAGCAGTAAAAAACAGACAAAAAACACCAACAATAACCTGTAAGCTTGCCCAAGGACCGATAACATCCTGGAATGCTGGAGGTTGCGATTCTTCTAAGCCACGTGTTTGACTCCCTGAACAAGTTTGACGCAACTGCAACCGGATGTGCTTGATTGGATGTAGCGGGGAGGTACCCGTGCAGGAAAAACATAAGGATCTTTGCTTGCCCCTGATTAGACCTGGTAGGAAATAAGGTGGCCTTACGTTTTTGCCCTTTTAAGCCTCTGAAAAATGTGACTTACCATTTTCTGGGAACCCCAGAACGGGTCCTGGCCAGTGTGCTTCATCCTGGCTTGTATTTAATGAAAGCTTGCTTCCAATTGGCTCAAAAAATGTGAAACTCATCTCTCTTGCCGTTGTCAGGTTTAACATTTGATCCTCACAAGACCCAGGAAAAGTAAATAGCTGGCTCCCAAACGTTGTCCTCTGACCTCCATATGTGTGCTGTGGCGAGTGTGTGCTCACACTTATACACACTCATTATTCATGAAAACTAGTTTTTAAAATTTAAGATCAACTATCACAGGATGGAGAGGTGGCTCAGGGGTTAACCTGATCACTGGCTGCTTTTCAAGAGGATCCTGTGTTGATTTTATGACACTGGCCCCATATAGAAGCTGGGGTGAAAGTACAGATGGCCAATGTAAACCAAAGCTATCTAACGGCCTTTTTTTTTTTTTTTATCTTTATTAAATTGGGTATTTTTTATTTACATTTAAAATATTTTTCTTTTTCCTGGTTTTCATGCCAACATCCCCCTAACCCCTCCCCCCCCCTCCCCTCCCCCTCCCCCCCCCTCCCCTCCCCCTCCCCCTCTATATGGGTGTTCCTCCCATTCTCCCCATTACCGCCTCCTCCAACAGTCCCGTTTACTGGGGGGGGTCCAGCCTTGGCAGGGCGAAGGGCTTCTCATTCCACTGGTGCCCCTACTAGGCTATTCATTGCTACCTATGAATTGGAGCCCAGGTTCAGTCCATGTATAGCCTTTGGGTAGTGGCTTAGTCCCTGGAAGCTCTGGTTGCTTGGCATTGTTGTTCATATGGGGTATCGAGCCCCTTCAAGCTCTTCCAGTTCTTTCTCTGATTCCTTCAACAGGGGTCCTGTTCTCAGTTCAGTGGTTTGCTGCTGGCATTCGCCTCTGTATTTGTTGTATTCTGGCTGTGTCTTTCAGGAGCGATCTACATCCGGCTCCTGTCGGTCTGCACTTCTTTGCTTCATCCATCTTGCCTAATTGGGTGGCTGTATATGTATGGGCCACATGTGGGGCAGGCTCTGAATGGGTGTTCCTTCAGTCTCTGTTGTAATCTTTGCCTTTCTCTTCCCTGCCAAGGGTATTCTTGTTCCCCTTTTAAAGAAGGAGTGAAGCATTCACATTTTGATCATCCGTCTTGAGTTTCATTTGTTCTAGGCTTCTAGGGTAATTCAAGCCTTTGGGCTAATAGCCACTTATCAATGAGTGCATACCATGTATGTCTTTCTGTGATTGTGTTAGCTCACTCAGGATGATATTTTCCAGTTCCAACCATTTGCCTACTTAATTTCATAAAGTCATTGTTTTTTTTTTGATAGCTGAGTAATATTCCATTGTGTAGATGTACCACATTTTCTGTATCCATTCCTCTGTTGAAGGGCATCTGGGATCTTTCCAGCTTCTGGCTATTATAAATAAGGCTGCATATGAAACATAGTGGAGCACGTGTCTTTTTATATGTTGGGGCATCTTTTTGGGTATATGCCCAAGAGAGGTATAGCTGGATCCTCAGGCAGTTCAATGTCCAATTTTCTGAGGAACCTCCAGACTGATTTCCAGAATGGTTGTACCAGTCTGCAACCCCACCAACAATGGAGGAGTGTTCCTCTTTCTCCGCATCCTCGCCAGCATTTGCTGTCACCTGAGTTTTTGATCTTAGCCATTCTCACTGGTGTGAGGTGAAATCTCAGGTTTTTTTTGATTTGCATTTCCCTTATGACTAAAGATGTTGAACATTTCTTTAGGTGTTTCTCAGCCATTCGGCATTCCTCAGCTGTGAATTCTTTGTTTAGCTCTGAACCCCATTTTTAATAGGGTTATTTGTCTCCCTGCAGTCTAACTTCTTGAGTTCTTTGTATATTTTGGATATAAGGCTTCTATCTGTTGTAGGATTGGTGAAGATCTTTTCCCAATCTGTTAGTTGCAGTTTTGTCCTAACCACAGTGTCCTTTGCCTTACAGAAGCTTTGCAGTTTTGTGAGATCCCATTTGTCGATTCTTGATCTTAGAGCATAAGCCATTGGTGTTTTGTTCAGGAAATTTTTCCAGTGCCCATGTGTTCCAGATGCTTCCCTAGTTTTTCTTCTATTAGTTTGAGTGTGTCTGCTTTGATGTGGAGGTCCTTGATCCACTTGGACTTAAGCTTTGTACAGGGTGATAAGCATGGATCGATCTGCGTTCTTCTACATGTTGACCTCCAGTTGAACCAGCACCATTTGCTGAAAATGCTATCTTTTTTCCATTGGATGGTTTTGGCTCCTTTGTCAAAAATCAAGTGCCCATAGGTGTGTGGGTTCATTTCTGGGTCTTCAGTTCTATTCCATTGGTCTATCTGTCTGTCTCTGTACCAATACCATGCAGTTTTTATCACTATTGCTCTGTAATACTGCTTGAGTTCAGGGATAGTGATTCCCTGAAGTCCTTTTTATTGTTGAGGATAGTTTTAGCTATCCTGGGTTTTTTGTTATTCCAGATGAATTTGCAAATTGTTCTGTCTAACTCTTTGAAGAATTGGATTGGTATTTTGATGGGGATTGCATTGAATCTGTAGATCGCTTTTGGTAAAATGGCCATTTTTACTATATTAATCCTGCCAATCCATGAGCATGGGAGATCTTTCCATCTTCTGAGGTCTTCTTCAATTTCTTTCTTCAGTGTCTTGAAGTTCTTATTGTACAGATCTTTTACTTGCTTGGTTAAAGTCACACCGAGGTACTTTATATTATTTGGGTCTATTATGAAGGGTGTCATTTCCCTAATTTCTTTCTCGGCTTGTTTCTCTTTTGTGTAGAGGAAGGCTACTGATTTATTTGAGTTAATTTTATACCCAGCCACTTTGCTGAAGTTGTTTATCAGCTTTAGTAGTTCTCTGGTGGAACTTTTGGGATCACTTAAATATACTATCATATCATCTGCAAATAGTGATATTTTGACTTCTTCTTTTCCGATCTGTATCCCCTTGACCTCCTTTTTTGTTGTCTGATTGCTCTGGCTAGAACTTCAAGAACTATATTGAATAAGTAGGGAGAGTGGGCAGCCTTTGTCTAGTCCCTGATTTTAGTGGGATTGCTTCAAGTTTCTCTCCATTTAGTTTAATGTTAGCCACTGGTTTGCTGTGTATGGCTTTTACTATGTTTAGGTGTGGGCCTTGAATTCCTATTCTTTCCAGGACTTTTATCATGAAGGGGTGTTGAATTTTGTCAAATGCTTTCTCAGCATCTAATGAAATGATCATGTGGTTTTGTTCTTTCTGTTTGTTTATATAATGGATCACGTTGATGGTTTTCCGTATATTAAAATTTGGGACTATTATTAAGGGTTCTTATATGTAACTTAGACTGAGAAAAGCAGACAAATGGAAGTGCATAGTTTGGTGAATTTACTCATGCAAATGCCACCAACATCAATACTGAGGGTGTCCTGCCTCCCCTAAACATCCCCTCTCCTTTTGAGGACACTCTCCTCCTCTGTCACTGAAGATGAGCTTACCTGGGCTTCCCCATTTTCCTACCTTTCCCTCTCCCTGCCTCTCGGCCTTTTGTTCTGCTCTAGTTAATGGAGGACTGAATTGGCCCCTCTGTCAAGGCTCATTGGGAAAATATGTAGACTCAGGGCAAGGAGAACAAACCAATTGATTTATTAAAACAGAAGCTTAGGACTTAGGACAAAAGGCAGCATAACCAGAAGAATGCTGACCTTTCTTAAATATGCCTTGGCTGCCAACTGTAGAGAGAACCTCTTGAGCACTGTATAAAAGCATCACCTGCCCCCAAACAATAAATAAATAAATAAATAAATAGATAGATAAATAAATAAATAAAGCAAGCCTATGGTCAATGAGCTGAGGCAGGAAATAGAAGGTGGGAGTTCCAGGAGAGAGAGAGAGAGAGAGAGAGAGAGAGAGAGAGAGAGAGAGAGAGAGAGAGGAATTCTGGGGAAAAGTCAGATGAGACAGATGCATCAACCTAAAGAGAGATAACTAATCAACTAACCAGAGGCAGACTAGAATAAACTGGATTATTGAGATATGAGCTAGTCAAGAAACAGAGTCAAAGCTTATAACCTGAGCATTTTTTTATTCATGAAATATTAAGTCCCAGAGTCATTATTTCTGAGAACAAGGTGGCTGGGTTAAAAGCCCACAGCAAGAACCAATTAGTCCTTTGTCTGTTTCAGGACAAGTCTCACTATGTCCTGGCTATCCTGAAACACACTATATAGACCAGGCTGGCCTCAAAGTCACATAAACCCATCTGCCTCTGCCTTCTGAGGACTGGTATTAAAGGTGTGTGCCATGATGCCCAGAAACTCCTAGCTAGTTTTTATGGAAAGAAAACAGCCACGTTTTTCTACTAAGCCTCCACTTTGTCCAACAAGCATGCCAGCAGCCCCAGAGTCGGCCTAGATAGCCTCTAAGAGGACTCTGACTTCTGACTTTGTCAGGCTTTGCAGACTAAGTGGGCTTCAACGTTCTTAGGGAAGGGTGGGGGTGGCATTTCCCAGCAGCAGCACTAGAAGCCAACTGCAGCCGTGGCCCTGTCCCTGCCAGCTGCAGAACTTGTTAATGATAGTAGCATTGGCCTTGAGCACAGTCTCCCTGATTAGGGGGCTGTGGGTGAGGAAAGGCAGCAAGCTCTGAAGATAAGTTAATTAATTACTGTGGTTATGGTAACATCAAAAGCCAGCAGCATGAAGGGCTCTTTGATCTCCAGTTCAACACCCTTTCAAGTTTCTCCCTTTGGCTTGCCCAGAAAGTTCTTGCTTCTTTGCTGTCTTGAGTTTTAGAGAGAATCCTGATAAACACGGCCCCCAAAGGTACCCACCCATTCAGCGATGAATACAGAGTGGCGGAAGTGTCATCCTAAGTACACAATCAGCTCCCTGATGTTCAGCACCGCCTAAAACCACGAGCTCCCAGCTATGCTAACTGGAATCCTGCCTTCTCCTTTAGGACGAGTTTGGAAACCAAGCAACCTGAAGAAGTGGCATCGTTAACCGGAGTTCAAATGCTCTGTAACCACAGAATGAACAGACTGCTGGGCATTCTAATCATGGAATCCGTACTATAAATCCACAAAAATGAATACACCAGGACTCCACAAAACACCGTACCATACCAGCCAAGCACAGTGAAAGAAACTAGCGGAGTATGACCCCCGAAAAGGCCAGAGATAGAAACAATCATATTAAACTCAAGGAGAAGGCAAGCTATGACCAGAATAGGCCATGAAAAAGATTGTTCCGAGATTAAGAAATAAATTATTTAAGAGGGGGAAAGATGGCTACTAGGGTGTTCCCTTTATACGTTGCCCCTGAGCTTCTCACTAGATCACATTTCACAACTTTAAAGGAAAGAGAACTTTGAAGAAGAGACCAAAGGTTCTAACACTGACTAGGGAAAACCTAGGGGTTCCAAAAAGAATAAAGAAAAAGCAAAAGTCTGTTCAGTTGCTGAGCCTAAAAGAGCTTCAAATCCAGCCCAAGCCGGCAAGCTGTCAGACACTGAGCATAACCAAAACCTAGGCAGTAGATTCATGCCTCTCAGAAAGGGAAATCAGTCCTCCGATGGCCCATGCTTCACCTACTCAGATCACTGGGTGTCCTGAGTGTGTTCTCAGCAGGAAGCCTGAAAGCAGCTATGGCTGAAACCCTGTCAAAAGCAACAGTCTCACTGCCAAAGATGAATCCTTGCCGGACCTGTGCTTCTGGGGTGGGAGGAACCATAGAAGCCCTCCATTCTCCGTGTGTGGCAGCCGGGGATGTTTTCCAATTATTCTGCGGCTCAGGCTGTGGTTTGTACTTTCAGAACCTCCCACGGAGCTCTGTGGTACTGCAGACGGAACAAGTTCAATTAACATTGCTTGCCCAAAAGCCCAGGTTCCTGGATCCTGAGTGAGAGAGATGGGGAGCCAGGTGTGTTCTCCCAGGACAGGGGTATGCTGGGTAATTTTGCTAGACCGCCCTCTGCTGTACAGAATCAACAAAGGTCTTTGTGTGCCATTTTCCCTCAGTGACCTAATTAGAGATCCCGAAATGCCCTAACAGAATCCAAACATGCTTTAATCTGCAAAGAGGCACCATCGTAAAGTGTATAATCCTCACAAGCGGCCTGTGTGGAACTGCTGCTCTCTCGGCGCTTTCTAGATAAAAGAAACTGGAGCCAAAATTTTAGATGCCTTTTCTAAGGTCACACAGGCAATTAGAGTTGGAATTTAATTTCAGTCTGGAACTGTCCCTCTGCAACGCCCCCATTCTTCCCTGCACTGAGTACAGTAAATGGGCTTGGTGAGACAGGAGAGGACCCGTGCCCTGCCACAACCCTGAACTGGAAGTCTTTTAAAAATTGGTCGGCTGGCTCCTAATGTGTCTGAAATTCACAATAACGACCACAGAAGACTGGCCTCGGTTCTGTTACGGTCTGTTTACTGTTACTTTCTCTGCCCGCACAATTGCCAGGCCTAAGGTGAATGTCACTTCTTTATGACCAGTACCTCCCTTGTCCTTAAGCAGGACCCAGTCCGTGAGGGTTAAGCAGATCTGGCACTTCCTTGAGGCTGCTCCCTGGATATCTTTTCCGTCTGCTTAGTAAATGTACAGGAACCAGCTTCCTCCCTAGCTCTCCGGGCAGAGCCTCTCACTTTTCAGTTACTAAGGACTGAGTAGGGACTAAGGCTCTGTGGAATCCAAAACTATCCAAAGTCTACTTTGAGACACAAGCCAAAAGGGGAAGACAAGAAAATTGACCGTGAGATACAGGATAAAGAAGTCACAATGTCTCCTGGGTGTGCATGCGATGGTCTGAGGACAACTACTCTGAAGGGCAGGAGTCCATTCTCTTCGTCATACAGGTCCCATGGATTAAACTCAGGGCATCAGGCTTAGCTGCAAGCCCCTTTACCCATGAAGCCATCTTGCTGGCCCTCAATCAAATAATCCTGACAGAAAAAAAGCAAAAAAGATACTAATCAATCAACCCTCTAAACCTGCCAATCTGTAGGCATATGAGGCTACAAAAACATGTCACAAAGACTACAGAAGTAGAATCAATGAGAAGCTGACTCCCGAAATTGAATAACTAGGTTGACCTTAAAAAGAAAACCACAGGCCGAATGCAGATTAAGGGGAAACTTAATTGATTTAAAACAAACAAACAAACAAAAAAAAACCATAATCTTATCCATCAAATGCAACCATAGACCTGACTTAGAAAAAAGATTTTTTTTAGAGAGATAGTTTGGGGACAAGTGGAAAAAATGCACATGACCCAGATACCACATGACATTAGAAAGGTGTTGCTAACTTTGTTCGTTATGACCATAGCTTTGCTCTCCCGCTTTTCCAAAGCTCTTACCAGGAAGATGTAGATTGCAAACTATGAACGAGTGGGTTGGTACCGTACCTGGAACTTACTTTAAATTTCTCCTTCAGGAAAAAGTAGAACTCTCAGCTCCTCCTGCACCAGGCCTGCCTGGATGCTGCCATGTTCCCACTTTGATGGTAATGGATTGAACCTCTGAACCTGTAAGCCAGCACCAACTAAATGCTGTCTTTATAAGAGTTGCCTTGGTCGTGGTGTCTGTTCACAGCAGTAAAACCCTAAGACAGATGTCAAGGACATCTAAACAAACAGGCATGAGGCCTTCTATTACTTACCACGCTGAGCTGTGATCAGCATACGGGGATGACAGCTAATTTGTCTTAGAGGCCCCTGGCTTTCAGCAAAGTATGACAAACAGAGGTTCTGAGGGAGAGCAAATGACTGGATCACTCTACCACCTGTTGAAGGATTAATGATATAAAAGCTGGGGGTGGGGGGGTGCAGTACTGAGAAGCTCTGGACAAGAAAGTTGACTTCACTGAGGACACCTGTGGGCTGTTAGGGTCTGGGCCCTTTTGAGTAGAAGATCAACATACCTCTTGGAGTGAAAGCTTCCTCTTTGAGACAGCAGGGGAACTGAACGGCAAGTGGACTCTTCAGTCCCAACCCTTTCCACTCTGTAAATCCCAAGTTCATGGCACCATATCTTCAGAGAAACTGTGGTCCTTCAGTGGTTCTATTAAAGGAACAATTCTGCCTGGTTTCCTCTTATTTTCACACCATCTCCATCAATCCCAATCTAGCACCCATTAAAGTAGTAATAGCAGCGAATGCTGAGTATCACGGTTGGCGTGGCAGTCACAGAGAAATATAATATACTCCCCACTCTCAGGGGAAGACAAGTCATTGACACAGTGAACTGAGAGCTTTGAAAAGTGAAATAGCAAGCCATTAAATGACTGGCACCGTGCGCTGAGCCTTGCATCTCTAGAGGAATGTCTGAAGATTTGTGTACAGAATGGCTTCTGAGGGAAGGAGGCAACCTGGATACATGTATGTATGTAAGGAGGTGAGGGTAGCTGAGGAGATATAAAGGAAGCAGGGTGAGGGTCCAAGGACTCATCACAGCAGAAGGAAATGTGTTAGCAGAAACAATGGGGTCCCCTAGATCCTTCCCTGGCCATCGAATCTCATGGGAATTCCTCACCATGATAAAGAGAAGGCTGGGAGAACACATTTATAGGCAGAGGATCCCTGCACAGACGGTAGATTTTCACAAATACAGATGGAAAGGAACTAGAGAATGGGCTCAAATAGATTACTCTGTCTTCAGCCACTGCATAATCAGAATTCTAAAAATCCTGCCCCCTCTATCAACGTTGCAAGAGACACAAATAGAAAGATTTGATCAGAATATGCTTTAGAGTTTGTCTTCATGATTTAAATAAGACCTGAAAGTGGCCACTCTCTTTTCCTCGTTCTCGATGGCTGAGAGAAGCCACTCTGGGCTCTGTCACAGATTCCATGGAGTCAGCATCCCATGTGGCACTCCTAGCCCAAAAATGAACAGGGAGACCTACATCACTGAGCCAGTATGATGTAGGCCCAAAGACAAGACACCATTGACTTGCAGAAGATGTTAAAGGTTGTCTCCAGCGTGCGTCTCTGAAATGACTGTTGAGTCCCTTAAAGAGCAAACTCCTCATTCCACACTCTTCCCTACTCACTGCTGCGCTTGACTCGTATAAAAACAATTAAAAACACTTTGAAGTTACCTCCTCGACCCCCGGACCACTTTGCGAAGAGTTTAGGAACATTGCATGCACCCCCTTGAGAAAAGCTCTAGGAGAAAGCAAGTTAACACAGAAATCCCAGAACTTTCAACTCAGCAGCATGTCTGGGCCGCAAAAACAGAGCAGGTGCAGAAGTCATCAGGAACCACGCCCCTTTCTCCCCCCCCCTTCTACCCCACTCTGATCCACCCTGCATCTCTACCCTGCAATTGTCTCTCCCGCGTCACTCTCTAAATATCAATTCCCTATGTTCATACGCACAAACATGAGGCAAATGCGGTTGTCCAACTTCTTTTTGCTTAAAAAATTATAATGATGTTTTGGACATTTTTGTAAGTTCGTTTAATGGGTTGCTGCGTACAATTAGATTTTTATACCTGTTGTTGCTTTTTAATCTGTTATAGTTAGCTGTTTTAAAGTTTGCAAAGAAAGTTCTCTAAGAGATCTTAGATCTCCAAAGCAGGGCTTTTCTTTTATTCTAATAGGCTTTTTAGGGACTGGTGGACAAACTTTGGCACCCTGCCAAAACTCAGCAGGTAGCTGCTTGCTCTGATAATCTGAGATCATAGATACTTTTTCTTACTGTTAGCATGAGATATACTACTCTACCCTACATTTCAAACATATCTTTCAACTGTGTAATTGTCCTCTAGATTGGTTATGTATTGTATTTTCTTTTCGAGTAGATCCTGTAAATCACACTAGTTAATAGGAACACGGATCCCATCAGGAAAGGGATCATCTATGTTCAAATTCATATTTACAAACACAAGTTCTTCAAACTTCTAGCTTTCAGGGCAAGGGATATAGCTCAGTGGTAAGAAAGCTGGCATGGCAAGCCTGGGGGTTGTGTCTGGAAAGACCAACTGCTTAGAACTAGAATACCGGAGAGGGGCCGAAAAGCTGCAGGTCCAGAATCTAATTACCCTGTCTTGGGCTAGTTCTTGCCCTCCAGAACAGCCATTCCCGGCCCACTTCTGCGTCAGAACTAACATCCTGTGACTAATATACAAACACCTTTAGAATCTGTTATCAGACCACTAGCTCCCACTAACCCAAAAACTAAAGCTGTCATCAGCTAGCATACAGCACGCCTGTAGGAAAGCTTCCTCCATCTTGGTTGCCTTCTGACGTACCCACCCATGGATTTTAAACTTGCCTTGATTTGTGGCTTTCTTTGTCCTGGAAGTCTATAAAACCGCTTTCGTATTGAAACACGGAAATTGGGTTAACCCAAATCTATGCTCCCGGGTTGTGGTCACTCGAAATGGCATTAGAAAAAAAAAAAAAAAAACAAACTATCTCTTATTCTCTTTCAGATGAGAGCTGAGGCTTTTTTGTGTCAACAGATCCCACCTCTGAGGAGAGCTATAAAATTAAGGGTTTTTTCCTTAATATATGGTCCCTTCTTTCAGCTCTACCACACATGCACCATGCTCTCCATGGTGGCTCTCCCCCTCCCACTCTCTCATTTTAAGCTAATCCTTAGCAGTTTTTATAATGGTTATCACCCTCTCCCACTCCACAGCCTTACCATGCTGTCTCTGGTGGTGATACCATCCCTTCTTATGCTCTTCCGCTTCGACGCCTATGAGGATTGCAGTTCCTGTGGCTTCGAGGTGCCATGGAACAGTGATGTCATACGAAGGTGTGTCTCCCCAACCCGCGCCTCTGGCTTTTAACTCCTTTAACTCCCCCACAGAGTGCAGACTGGTCTCAAACTTGCTGTGTCACTGCCTCTTTTCCTGAGTGATGGAAGGCACCACCATGCCTGGCAGGACGATAATTTGTAATGACGTGTGACCTGGCGTGGTGTCATATACCTGAATCTCAACATTGGGTGGGCTGAGGCATAAGAACCCTGAGGCCAATGCAGGCTTGGACGTTAACCCTTAAGGAGGAAGGAAGGAAGGAAGGAAGGAAGGAAGGAAGGAAGGAAGGAAGGAAGGAAGGAAGGAAGGCAGGCTTTATTGATGCACTAAACTGCATTCCTCTGTTCACACTAGAAATTGTAGAGTGTGTTAAATTATAAACATCTTTCTGTATGTAGCAGCCAGCATGCCAGGACCTCTAACTGTAATGGTCCTGGCATGAATACAGAGAAGCTTAAAAGACACCGTGTCCCTCCCTTTGACTATCAGACTATTAATATCAGGCTATTAAAACAATGATCTCCAAGAAACTGGAATTTCCCCAGAAACCTCATTCTGGAAGAAGGAAAAGACTGAAGCCTGGTGCCAGCCAGACTAGGTACTTACCTCCCAGGGAGATACTTCACACAGTTCTAAAAACATATCAGATCACCTTATAACCCAGACAGCGGTGATGGGCACCCTATATTGACCAGGGGTACTTAGTGAGGAATGCTTTTTGCCTTTTATTTAAACCTAAATCTCATGTTAGGACCCAGAGGGTAGACTTGGGTGTGTATTATGGTATTACTACCCCTTCCTTGTTCTTCTTTCCTATGTAGCCAGTGACATTGAATACATGGTCTCTGCTTTTGTATATTAGCTTGTCTTATTGGCCTAATGAGGTTAATTGGCTAAGCCTCACTTGTAGGACAACAGAACCCAGGTTCTGGCACTAAGACCTCTAACAGTCCACGATATTAAGAGAAGGGGGGGGGTACGAAGAGAAGGTTCTCTTTGATCTGTCAACACAATCCGGTTCCCTTAACCCTTTCCACCCAGTATCAGTTTTTAAGATATTACTTTATGTAGACTGAGCCAAGAGGAAATGAAGATCGAAGAGGAAAAGGAAACATGCCTGTAAAATCCACAAACCAAAGCCTGGCTGTCCGCAATATTTAGCCGCAGTTTCGCAAGAAAACCAGTGAGGCGCAGAGGAAAGCTTGTCCAAGGGTTGGCGTCCAGCGCAGGCTCGTGAGCAGCTGCTGAGACATGCACGGCTCTCCTAGCCCGCGTCTGTTCTACTCGGAAAATACGCAGTGCAATACCAGACAATACTTTCTTTAATGTTGATTTCCGGCTGAAATGGTAAAATTTCGCTTTATTTTAGACAAGATTTTGCCATGTAAGCCAGGTTGGCTTCAACTCTATCATCCTGCTTCAGCCTCATAAGTGTGACGGTCTAGCGGTCTAGGAGTCAGACATTATCCCCAGTAGGAAGGCAAATACATAGACTACAAATAGAGAGTAAGGTCAGAAACTTCCTGATTTCTTCCTCGTTCTCCTGACAGAAGACAAAGGCCTAAGTCTGGCAAACCTTTTCTCTTGCCGGTAGGTCCTCCTGCCTGTGAGCATACTTACTGTAGAGTTGTGGGCTTACCAGCCAGGGCCCTCCGGCCTGTAGAGATGTGTTTGCCCCAAAGTTGTGGACCCATCAGCCTCTCTGTCTTTATTTAAAGTGACCGACCCTAAATTAGGAGAGGAAGAAACATTGCAGGCCCTTAAAGCCCACAGACCTCAAGGAGAACCAGGACTTCTGGACTTTGAGTGTTGCCCTCTGCTCTGAATTCTTTCTGGGTTTCCTCGCCCCCTAATCAGAGCCTTTCTTCACTGGTTACTCCTGTCTGCTGGAGCTGAGACTCTCCCCACCGCTGCCTGCCACTCTCGATGTCTCCCCGCCTTTTATAGCCAGCAGAGAATACAAACCCAATCAAGACCCCCGGATCAAAATACAAGTGCTCTTGTTTACAGGCGTGGGCCACGATAGACAGCCCTGAAATAATATTCAAGATGTACCATGCTATATAAAAATTATCTAAATCAAATCTATGCGTTTCTGATAACACGTGTAATGTGGCAGCTAGGTCATTTGAATCAAACATGTAGCTCACTGTATATATCCACTGACAGCGCTTGCCAAAATGCCAGCTCAAACAGCGCTACTAGTAACCATCCAACCACCACGCAGGGACTCCTCATTTGAAAAAAAATGTTTTATTGGTTCTTTGGGAATTTCGTATCATGTACCCCAATCCCACTCAGCTACCTGTCCCTTCATATCCATCCTTTGCCTTTCAACCTCCCCCTCAAACAAAAACAAAAATAAAAACAACGAAAAAGAGAAAAAGGACGAACATTAAAAAAAAAAAAAAAGCAATCTTGCCATGGAGTCTGCAAAGTGTCATGGTGTGTCACGAAGTACACCCTTTTGCCCCAACAGCTTCACTTGCAAATGTTCACTACAATGAGTCGCTGGTGTGGTTCAAGGCCTCTCTCCTGCTACACTATCAATACTGGATCCGCTCCGGGGTTCCTCTCAGATATCCTGCTTTTGCCCAGTGTCGTGGAGATTCTACAGCTCTGGTCCTGCGGGACCAGCTGCTTTACAAACTCCAGCAGTTCATAGATGGGTAGATGCTAGGGTGGACCAGTCCAAGGCCCTGTATTGGTCAGCCCATCAGCCCTTCGCCTGGACCACCAGCTCTCCCATTTTGCCCCACGGGGGAGCGGGGCCAGCAAGAGCTCACAGCCAGCTACACCACCAGAGCCGGCTCTACTGCCCTGCCGGGGCAAGGAGACTCCTCAGTTTTTATTCTGCAATAAAAATATTTATTATCAATATCTCTTTAATTCTTTAGTTCCTTCTGTGTTTAATATTTCAAAAAAAAAAGTGAAAGACAATTCACTCAGACTGTACCAGCAGGAAATAAGAGAAGACAGAAATTCACAATCTCCTGATTTATTGAGAGTGTAAAACAAAACAAAACACAAAACCCGCTCCTCTGTTTTTCTGTCTTGATGGCAGGAGAGAGATAGACTTACATATGAACGGGATACCCTCCTAGAGACGAAGGAATAATGTAACAGTGATAGGTTACTTGCTATTTGGAATTCACTAAAAATCAGTCTGTTGGGTTTGAGCTCTCCCATCACAAAATACTGTAATAAACGGCCGAAGGAATCACTCGCTTTTTGAAAATAAATCTAAACTGACTCAGAGAGTTAGATTGCGACGTGTGGGCTGGTGGCAGGGCAGATGGCCGGCAGTAGTGGGGTATCGCTTGCAAGAAGGGACAGAGCAGCTAACTGTTCAGTCATATCCCCGTGTGTCGGAACAGCTGGAGGACTTACAATCTCTGCCTCTTTAAATAAACCTTTACCTCAATAATAGCCAGACTGAAGGCTGGAGCAGGGGCTAACGAAGGTTCAGGCTAGTGGTTTGGTGGCATTGGCTGGAATGCAGAGCGACACAATAGGAAGGTCAAGGGTTGCGTGGGTGAGACTCACTTGCTGAGGTTCTCCCCAAGACCAGGATGCTGCTCCCCACGGTCTCTCAGATGACCTCGCCACAGTTCCTTGCTTTCCGATAGGCCCCTCTATGCACCGATCAGAGGCTTGTCAACAACCAGTGTCGCTTCCGCCTATCCACTTCCCTTCCTATTGATTCCTGCTTACCGGCTCACCTGCGGAAATACTTTCTTATTGAACAAAAAGCAGCACGTAGAAAAAGAAACAAAACTCCACACAAGTGCACATCTATAAAGCAGTGCTCTCAGCCTAGCCTCTACCCGGATAGTGTCCACTCGGGCTCTATGCTGTACCAGAGGGGTTTCTCTCCTCCTTCTACCTCCGCGTTCAGCCTTTATGCTGTTCTGAAGGGGATGCTTCGCTATTCTCCTCTCTTTTTTTTTTTCCATCTTTATTAAATTGGATATTTCTTATTTATATTTCAAATGTTATTCCCTTTCCAGGTTTCCATGCCAACATCCCCCTAACCCCTCCCCCCCTTTCTACATGGGTGTTCCCCTCCCCATCCTCCCCCCATTGCCGCCCTCCCCCCAAGAATCCCGTTCACTGGGGGTTCAGTCTTGGCAGGACCAAGAGCTTCCCCTTCCACTGGTGCTCTTACTAGGCTATTCATTGCTACCTATGCAGTTGGAGCCCAGGGTCAGTCCATGTACAGTCTTTGGCTTAGTCCCTGGAAGCTCTGGTTGGTTGGCATTCTCTTGCCTGCTGGGTTCACATAAACCTTACGACTTGCTGTCTGGTTTTCAAGTTGCCTGTCTTAAGCAGCCTCTCGATGCCTAAAGTTATAATCCCAGTGCTGTCATCTGTCTCTGCCTGAGCCTGTGTTGCCATTCCAGTTGCCCGGGAATGACCCTACTTTACAAGTCACCACACGTGAATGAGCTAAGCTTTTCCTAGGATGTTTTGAGATGATGAAACTGATCCCTCCCCTAGAGAGGCTGACTCAGTAAAGATCACACAAATGCCCTATATTTTAGTCATGGGAAAGGGATAAGAGGTGAGATCAGTTTGAAGATACCACTTTTTAATATTATGCAACAGGTTCAGAAATAATTCTGAAGTACTAAGAAAAAATAAAAATATTCTTTAACCGAAATGGGCGGGTTCAGGAGGACTAAGATCTATGCAGACACAAAACAACACTGCTGATACAAAAACACAACTCTTACCTCAACGGGGGAAAGACAAAGGGGATCTGACTAACCCGAGTTCCAGGTTTCGATCAGGCAGCAATCTCATGCAGATTTTATAAAAACAGAACACAGGAGCTCATAAATCAAGATGCTTTTTCAAATACATCAATGGAAATACTGGCAGGTGGCTTAGAGCAAAACAGAAAGCTCTCTGTTGTAAGCCTCAAATGCTATCTGATGACTTCATTAGCCTTTGAATTGGTGGAAGCTCGTAATCTACTATCTCATAATATATATATATATATATATATATGTATTTTTCAAGAGGGTTCACTTGATAGTCACAAGGGTGTTCTAGCACATAGAGATGGGAAAGGGATATCTAATAGAGGGGTTAAAAATAGGCCAAGATAAATTGTAATTAGGCTCCATTCCAACCTCTCAAAAAGCATTGAAGCTCTAATCATTCCTGGTATATGGGTCAGTGAAAGGGGCACCTTCCTTCTGGAAACCTTCAAAGTCCAATGTCCGTCTAAGGAATCAGCAGTCCTCTCTATTTCAAATGGAGTCATTTTTGTCACAACAGGATTTGTTTTTAAATTACCCAAGGCCACCTAGAACCAATAGGAATGGATCAGTGTCACTTGCTGAAGCCAAGAGCTGACCATGCATTGTAGAAGGGAAAATAAGGGACGACAAGGAGACACAAAGTGCATGTGCTGGGGTGGGGAGCATCATTCTGAAACCAAGATCGTCTCTGGACACAAGTATAAGTCTACATGCAGTTTTTCTCATTAAATAATCACTCTTTTTTTGTTTTGTTTTTGTTTCCTTTTTTTTTTTTTTTTTTTTTTTTGAAAAGGTTTTTTTCCTAGCCCTGGGTGTCCTGAAATTTGTTCCTTAGACCAGGTTAGCCTCGAACAGAAAGAATCACCTGTCTCTGCCTCCTGAGTGCTGAGAGTAAAGGCTCGCACCAGCACACCTGGCTGAAATACTCACTCTGGAAATATCTGCAGATGAAATAGGCAAGAAAATCACAGCCAGGTAAAGTGGAGCATGTCTGTAATCCTGGGATTTGGGATTTTGAAGCAGGAGGATTGCTCTCTGTAGGTTGATGTCTATACGCAGGTGAGGGCTGGCACAAGTTAGGTCAAGGCCCATGATTGGACAGTAAAAAGTAAGGAGGGGGGGTGGGGTGAGAAAAGAAAAATCAAGATGAAGACAAAGAAGGACGACCCAGATCCAGGTAGTCTTGAATGGACCTAGGTAGTTATGAATATTTCTTAAGGGGTGGATTTCTATAGGTCAACTTATCTTATCTGTGTGGGCGGTTTATATCTGTATCAACTGTTGGGAGTTTATTGTGTGGATGTATTGTGGATTGAGAATTTAACATATAAATCTGATTGCTAAATTACAGTTTATTGAGTCTTGATTTTAACGGGATTCTTGATTTTGTTGGGAATTTATACTTTAACTACCAGGGGACGGTTGCTGGGAGTGAGGGCAGAGTCTGAAACAGGGAGCCTTGGTAGGCCAGCCACTGCTGGGCCTCTAGTTGTCCTGATTTTACTGGGTGGCTGGGACCAGAGAGTTCCCGGCTGGCAGAGAGACAGCCAGGAGAGGGCGACTGTTGGGGTTAGCTAGAGGTAACTTGGCGTGGTGCCACGCTGCCGCTGAGGTGAAGGTACCCCGCAGATACGCAGATGCCATGTGACCTTACGGTGCTGGCATAGCGTGGCATAAAAGTTACCTTGTTTAATAATTACCGCAACACAGCCCTCTCTCTCTCTCTCTCTCTCTCTCTCTCTCTCTCTCTCTCTCTCTCTCTCTCTCTTTTTTTTGCCATGCCTTTGTTTCAATTCACAGATTCTAACCTGCCCCCTCCGAAATTGTAAGCCCCAAATTAAATGCCTCCTTCTATAAACTGCCATTGTGTTTTTTATGACAGCAATAGAAAAGTAACTAAGACAGAAGTAAAAAAGTAACTAAGACAGAAGAAAAGTAACTAAGACAGAAGTTGATAGCAGAAACTGGTTACTTCTCTGATAGGCCTGATCATGCTGTTGTTTGGTGGGAGGTGAATGAGCCGTCTTAGTTAGGGTTACTATTGCTGTCATGAGACACCGTGACCAAAGCAACTCTTACAAAGGAAAACATCAAGTTGGGACTAGCTTACAGTTCAGAGGTTTAGCCCACTGCCATCATGGCTACAAGCCTGACTGCGTGCAGACAGACGTGGTGCTGGAGAGTAGCTGAGAGTTCTAAATCCAGTTCCACAGGTAGGGGGTGGGGGAGATGGGGGTGGGGATGGGATGGAGGCGGGGTGCTGAGCATGGCTTCTGAGCTTCTGAAAAGACCACCCCCTGGGACATACTTCCTCCATCAGGGCCACACCTCCTAGTAATGCCAATTCCTATGAGTCTATGGGGCTATTTTCATTCACATCACCACCTATCATGTCTCTTGGTATCTACCGTGTTCAGGTCTTGTTTCGGCACGGAATGGTATGGTATTATTGCCTGTGTGTGGTCCCGTGTTCCCCTTTGCTGCTGGGTTTTGGGGATACCGCTTGTGCAGGAGAAACAGGAGACGCTAGACTGCATTTACTCTATGCCATCATTGGGTACTGGGCTTGTGGGAAGTGCCACTGCACCGCTCAGGGGGTGGGAGAATGCAGCCCGGGCAGGGGCCCTCAGTCTGAGTGAGAAACGACATAGGCTGAGGCCGAAGCTGAGGTTCTCTGACTCCCGGGTGTCTACTAGCTGCTGGAAACCACGTAGCATCTGGAGTGGAAGGGGCCATGGGTCTGTGAGGAAGATCCCAGGGCCTGGGGTTCCCAAACTCCTAGACATCCAGACACCACTGGAAGTCACTGGAAGTCATTGGAAGTTGGGAACCCAGGACCAGCGATTTTGTAGACAAAGGCTTTCCCATGCTCCCCACCACGGTTCTTGATAAGAGAGACAGTGCTTGGTTTATGGACTGTTGATCATGGAAAATGGATGCACACCACCTCCTTAGGGTGGACCAGAGATTAAATACCTTTTATAAGAAGGAAGGAATGTCCAGGAAGGGAAGCTTATTCTCTAAACTCTCACGGCCTCTAGATACCTCATTAGCCTGGAGGACTCTGTTCTGGGCTAGTGACAATCATTCTCAACCCTTTGTGGGAAGTGTGGTCATGTGATCCGGACCAGGAATCTTGGTAGGGAGCAGGGAGACACCTACCATCATCAGATGGGTTGGCTGGGTGCCAGGGTCTCTGAACCCACTCAACTTTACCAAGTTTCCTGGTAGAGTCCACTGTCCTGCACTTGTGAATAGTCTATATCCTATCGTATTATCTTTGGTTAGGCTTGCTTTTTCTTTTCTCAAAAACCTCCCCCTCCCTTCCCTGCAGCTCTTAACTGAAGTATCTGGCAGCTAAGATTAGACTGAAATGAAACCAGAATAAAATGAGTTTACAACCTGATTTCAGGGTTCACTTGACATCTCAAATGTAAGTATGTTTAGAAACGTCCATAAATGTTCTAAACAGAGTCAATAATATAATACACATAAAGTTTCTAACATAGTTCCTTATATTTTTTAATTTTATTTTATGTGTGTGGGTGCTTTAACTACACATATGCACGCGGCTTGTGTACACCTAGTACCTGTGGAGGCCAGAAGAGGGTGTCAGATTCAGATCTCTTGAAACTACAGCTACAGTTACAAGCTGCCAAGTAGGACCTGAGTCCTCTGGAAGAGCCGTCATTTCTCCAGCCTTTTACCATAGGTGTTTGTTTGTTTTGTTGGTTGTTTTTGTTTTTCAAGACAAGTCTTCTCTGTAAGCCTTGGCTGTCCTGGAACTCTGTACTCTGTGAGCCAGGCTGGCGTCAAACTCAGACATTTTCCTGTATCTGCCTCCCAAGTGATGGATTTAAAGGCAGGCACCACCCAGCTAACACAGCTTTTAACATGAATGTTCTTTACGTTAGCAATTACTGTAATTTTATTTCGAAGCACAAAATTCCAGAGCTATAGTCTATCCTTGTGCTGCTAAATTCCTTCTTTTGGGGAAACATAAACAATGTTTGCCCCTCCTACTATGGTCTCAATGACAATCCAAGGTGTAAGTCCACCAAAGTTCATTCTTGGAATCAGTGAGTTTATTAAGCTAACGTACAGCATAGCAGGCAAGAGTATGGGTAGTTTTAAAGCAGCTGTATTGGGAAGTCTGTGCCCAGCATGGATGACAACTCCACCATGGCAGTGTGGATGGAAGCCCTTCCCCTAATCTTTCCCCACCTAGATCCTCTAGCCATTCTTGGAGACCTCAAGACCACAAGTAATTATGGAGAACTGTTGGGAGGAATGATTGGCTACTTCACTGAGGGTACCATGACCTCCCCCCAACCCCTCTTTTAAAGAAGGAAGTCAACAGTTAACAAGCCCAGCTATTAAAATCTGTGGCAAGCAGGCCCAACCAAACTCCTGATGATGGCAGTAGTTGGCTCAGAGGACAGCAGTGTGATTTAATAGCAACCTCACCCACACAAAAAGGTGTTAGAACTTTGTATGCTAATACTGAATGGTAATAAAGCCTTTAAGAACCGAGACTTGTAATTAAATTATTGAAAGGACTGACTTTAGAAAGACTTAATGAAGTTCTTATGGGAATGGGTTAAGTGAAGGAGCAAACCTGAACCCTTGATGAACCCCACCACACACCATGAAATGCTTACACACTGTGATGCCATATGCCACTAAAAAATAAGGGTGCTGGTCACTAAGCTGGATGACCTTACTCAGTCCCTAGGATCCACATGGCAGGAAGAGAGAACTGGCTCCTGTGAGCTGTCCAGTGACCTCCACACATGCAATGGCACATGTGGAAAACCTTCATATAGAAAGTTTTCTATCCAAAAGAACTAAAATTAAGGAGCTGAAGGGGTTTGCAATCCCATAGGAAGAACAACAATGTCAACCAACCAGACACCATCAGAGCTCCCAGGGACTAAACCACCAACCGAGTACACATGGAGGGACCCATGGCTCCAGCTGCATCCATAGCAGAGGATGGCATTGTCTGGCATCAATAGTAGGAAAAGCCCTTGGTCCTGTGAAGGCTTGTTTCCCCAATGTAAGGGAATGCCAGGGCATTGAGGTGGGAATGAGTGGGTGGGAGTGGGAGCACCCTCAAGGAAGCAGGAGGAGGGGGAGGGGTATGGGAGAGTTGGGAAAGCGGATAAGATTTGAAATGTAAATATATAAAATATCCAAGAAAATTTAAAAAAAAAACATAATGGTTTAAGGAGCAAATTTATTTACAGTGCAAACTTAATCTGGACTACATTATATACAATTTACCAAATGAGTTTGCGATTGATTTATTTTTTTTCCAATAATTTTTTATCCACTTTACATTCCAATCACATCCCTCCTCTCTTCCTTTCCTCCTGGTTCCACCCTTACAAATCCCTCCCCTACTACTCCCTCCCCTTCTCTTAGAGAAGGGGAAGCCCCACTTGGGTACCACCTCACTCTGGGGCATCTATTCCCAGCAGGACTAAGAATATCATCTTCCTCTGAGGCCCAACCAGGCAATTCAGCTAGAGGAGGGAGACTCAATGATAGACAGAGTCAGAGACAGCCCCAACTCCAATTGTTAGAGGACCCACATGAAGACCACGCTGCATATCTGCTATAAAGGTGTAGGGGGGCTAGGTCCAGCCCCTGCATGCTTTTTGGTAAGTGGTTCAGTCTCTATGAGCCCCCGTGGGCCAATATTAGTTGATGTTGTAGGTCGTCTTGTGGTGTTCAATTCTATGCCCCACTCTTCCACAAGACTCCCTAAGTAAGCTCCGCCTAACGTTCGGCTGTGGGTCTCTGCATCTGTTTCTAACTGCTACTGGATGAAGCCTCTCAGACTACAGTTATGCTAGGCTACTGTCTGCAAACATAGCACAGTGTCATCAATAGTGTCAGGAGTTGTCTCGCTTGCATGGAAAGGATCTCAGGTTGAGGCAGCCATTGGTTGGCCGTTCCCCCAGTCTCTGCTCCGTCTTTATCCCTGAACATCTTGTAAGCAGGACAAATTTGGGGTTGAAGGTTTTGCAAGTAGGTTGATGTCCTCCTCCCTCTAGTGAAAATCCAGCTTGGCTACAGAAGGCAGCCACTTCAGTCTCTATATCCTCCCATGGAAGAAATTTCACCTAGGGCCAGCCCCATAGACTCCCTTGTCCAAGGTATCCAGCTAGTTCCAGAGATGCCCCCCACTGACTTCCTTTCTCATTCCCAGCCCTGTCCTGCTTCCCTTCTCCACACACCTGATCACCATCCCTGTTCTCCGCAACCCCTCTCTCTATCCACCTCTGATGACTATTTTATTTCCTTTTCTGAGTGAGATTCATGCATCCCCCATTGGGACCACCCTATTGCCCAGCTTCTTTGGGTCTATGGATTGTAGCACGTTTATCCCGCACTTTATAGCTAATGTCCACTTAGAAGTGAGTTCATACCATATTTGTTTTTCTAGCTCTGGATTACCTCCTTCAGAATGATATTCTCAAGTTTCTTCCTACTGAAAGCAAGTTTCATGCTATCTTTGTTTTTAAGAGCTGAATAGTATTCCATAGTGTAGATTTACCACATTTCCTTTATCCATCTTCAGTTGAGGGACATCTGGATTGTTCGCACTTTCTGGCTATTATGAATAAAGCTGCTATGAACACAGTTAAGCAATTGACCTTGTGATATAGTGGGGTATCTTTTAGGTATATGCCCAGGAGAGGTATAGCTGGATCCTGGGGTGGAAATATTCCCAGTTTTCTAAGAAGGCACCAAATTGATTTCCAAATCAATGTGTACAAGTTTGCACTCCCACCAGCAATGGAAGAGTGCTCCCCTCGCTCCACATCGTCACCAGCATGTGCTGGCTCTTAGGGTTTTGATCTAAGCCACTCTGAAAGGCATAAGATGGAATCTCAGAGTTGTTTTTATTTGCATTTTCCTGGTGACTAAGGACATTGAACATTTCTTTAAGTGCTTCTCAAACATTAGAGATTCCTCTGTTGAGAATTCTGTTTGGTACTGCCCCCCCCCATGTTTTAATTGGGTTATTTGGTTTGTCAATGTCTAATTTCTTGAATTCTTTTTATATTTTGCATATTAGTGTTGTTGTAAAAATATAAAAATTTTAAAAAAGTATGTCTTTTATCCCCCACTAGGTCCTGCACCTCAGTGCCCCAAGATGTCTGCTGGATGTCTTAATTCTCAGTCAGCAAAGCCTCTCACCTGCTCTGCTCCATCCCATATCACACTGCTGAAGGCCTCTCTCTGAGCCTGACAGCAATCTCTCTACCCATCTAGTTCCCATGGTTTCCATGCCAGAAACACACATACCAACTCTGTGGTGGCCCAGACCAGCCAACACACACTTTCTTACACTTAAATCTCTACACGAAAGAACACACGACACAATAACCTTTGGCCCAATTGATAAGATATAATTGCCCACCTAAGCATACAAAACCCAATACACATCCATCCCTTAAAAACATTTGTAACAACCTGTAAAGATACCGCGTGGAATCTTAATGTCACCTACCATATTGTCCTGCCATGGCTTCTGTCCATGTCCATCCTGTCTCTTCTTTCAAACTTCTCTCTAAACAAATAAAAAAATAAAAAAAAAAAATTCTCTCCTGCCCAAACTTCCTTCTCATCCAATGGTAGGCCTCCTTCTATCCTGTACCTGCCCCTCACCTGTATTTTACAAATTCAATGGGGAGAAGGTTCTGGTGAAGTCACCTGAGTCCTTAGTAAGAGACTAGGCCTCTGTCCTTGGGGCAGTGGAATTAGCATCAAAATACAGATAACTGCAGGGCAAACCACAACATATTAGTCCTCTGTTGGACGTAGGGTTGGTGAAGATCTTTTCCCAATCGGTAGGCTATCATTTTGAAAGTGTCTTTAAGGGCTGGAGAGATGGCTCAGTGGTTAAGAGCACTGACTGCTCTTCCAGAGGTCCTTAGTTCAATTCCCAGCAGCCACATGGTGGCTTGCAACCACCTAGAATCTGATGTCCTCTTCTGGTGTGTCTGAAGACAGCTACAGTGTACTGATAAAATAAATAAACAACAAAAACAAAATGAGTTAAAAAGAAAGGAAATGTCCTTAAAGAAGCTTTTTAGTTTCATGAGGTTCCATTTATTAATTTTTAATCTTAGAGCCTGAGTCATTGGTATTTTGTTCAGGAAGTTGTCTTCTGTGCCAATATGTTCCAGAGTATTCCCCAGTTTCTCTTTTAGCTTTGTGTGCTTGGTTTTATGTTGAGGTCTAAGATCCACTTGGACTTCAGTTTTGTGCAGGGTGAATATGGGTCTATTTGCATTCTTCTACAGGCAGACATTCAGTTAGACCAGCACTGTTTGTGGAAGGAGCTTTCATTTTTCTATGGTATGGTTTTGGTTTCTTTGTCAAATATCAAGTGTCATAGGTGTGTGGGCTTATTTCTGGCCATCAGTTCAATTCCTCTGACTCTATTGTCTGTTTTTATGCCAATTCCATTCAATTTTTATTCCTATTGCTCTGTAGTACAACTTGAAATCAGAGGTGCTGAGACCTCCAGGAGTTCTTTTATTATACAGGATTGTTCTAGGTATTCTGGGTTTTATGGTTTTTCCACATGACATTCAGAATTGCTCTTTCAAGGTCTATAAAATAACCATGTTGAAAATTTAATAAGAATCTCATTGAATCTATGGATTGACTTTAGTAGGGAGGTCATTTTTACTGGGTTAATTCAACCAATGCATGAGCATGAGAGATCTTTCCAAGTTCTGATATTTTCCTCAAACTCTTACTCCAGAGTCCTAAAGTTCTTGTCACACAGATCTTTCACTTACTTGGTTAGAGGTACACCAAGATATTTTATACTATTCATGGCTAGTTTAAAGGGTGCTGTTTCCCTAACTTCTTTCTCAATGGGTTTATTGTTTGTATATAGGAGGGTTACTCAATTATTTTTGAGTTTTTTATTCAGCCCTTTCATTGAAGGTGTTTATAAACTGTAGGAGTTCTCTGGGAGAATTTTTGAGGTCATTTATGTATACCAGCATATAATCTGCCAATACCTTGATCTCCTATAGTTGTCTTACTACTCTAACAGACAAGGAGAAAGTATGCAGTCTTCTTCTTGATTTTAGTGAAATTGTTTTAAGTCTCTTTCCATTTAATTTGATGTTGCCTATTGGCATGTGTTTTAGTGAGCAGACACATTGACCAAAATCATAGAAGAAAATTTCCCCAAAATAAAGAAAAAGATGCCTATAAACATACAAGAACCTTTCAGAACACAAATTAGATTGTACCAGAAAAGAAAATCCTCCTGCCACATAATAATCAAAATACTAAATCTACAAAAACAAAGAGAGAATATTAAAAGCTGAAAGGGGGAAAGGCCAAGTAACCTACAAAGTCAGGCCTACCAGAATTACACTCAAATTCTCAACAGAGACTCTAAAAGTCCTTGCATTTGGGGTTTAGATGTTCAGAACTGAGATATCGTAGAAGAAATTGATACATCAGTTAAATCTAAAATGATGCCATCTTATTGGATTTTTCCATTGATGAGTATGAAGTGTCCTTCCCCATTTTTTTTATTAATTTTGGTTGAAAATCTATTTTATTAGCTATTAGAATGATTTGGTTGAAAATACCTTCTGGTCCTTGGAGCTGAAGGTCTTTTTCTTCTACTCCTATTCTTTTTTTTAAATTATTTATTTATTTAATGTATGTGAGTACACTGTTAATCCCTTCAGACACATCAGAAGAGGGCATCAGATCCCATTACAGATGGTTGTGAGCCACCATGTGGTTACTGGGATTTGAACTCAGGACCTCTGTAAGAGCAGTCAGTGCTCTTAACTGCTGAGCTATCTCTCCAGCCCATTCCTATTCCTTTTATGATAGGTCTCTTCTTAGTATTCCAGATTTTCTGACTGTTTCATGTCAGATACTTTTTATATTTATCTGACATATCAGTGTCAGATTATATTATATCTTCTCTGCCTGAGATTCTCTCTACCACCTCCTGTATTCTGTTAGTCACACTTACATCTGTTGTCCCTGTTCTCTTCCCCAAGTTTTCCATCTCCAGGATTCCCTCAATTTGTGTTTTCCTTATTGCTCCTCTTTTCATTTTCAGATCTTAAACAGTTTTTATTCATTTCTTTCACCTGCTTGATTTTATGTTTCTGTATTTCCTTGAGGAATTTTACTCATTTCCTCTTTAAAGGCATCTATTACCTTTGTAAGATTGGGTTTAAGGCCATTTTCTTGTGCCTTGGTTGTGTTAGGCTATCTAGGGCTTGCTGAAGCAGGAAAGCTGTGCTCTGAAGGTGCCATGCTGCCCTGGCTCTTGTTGTTTGTCTTCGAGCCTGGCCTTTAGCTTTCTGGCTGTCCCTAGATGCTCCTGGTGTATCAGATATGGGGAAGGTGGGCCGAAACTGGATGTTCCTGGTGTATAAGGTACTTCGGAAGGCAGGCCTGCTAAACTGGATGTTCCTGGTGCAGCAGACCTCTGGTGGGCAGCCCTGGAATGGACAGTGGAACTCAGGGGGGAGTACACATCTCCCAGCAAATGGGTGTGCCCCTGGGGATGGGAGGAAGGGAGCTAACTTGTATGTTCCTGGGGTTGCAGGCCTGGTGAATGCTATCTTAGGGGAGCTGGGAGTGCCCTAAAGGACTTGGTGGGGAGGGGAATGGATGGAAGGACGGGATCTAACTGTATGTTACTGTTGTTGCAGGTCTGGTGAAGGCAGGGAGAGAGGTGGTCAGACAATGGAACCCTGGGGAGACCGCATGCCTCTCAGGGCAGGTGGGCATGCCCCAGAGGATCACAAATGATTTCTTTTCCGACGTTTTTGAAGGTCAAACGATTTGGAGGTCAAACAAGTAATAAATATAAAAAGTAGCTTAACCTAAAGAACAATAACTACTTAACCTAAAACCTCTTAAAGTTGTCAAGATAAAGGTTGTGGGCTGCCGCCCCTACACTCTCCCACTCTGCTTCTTAGTCAATGTTTAAGGGAGAGGGGTTCCCTCTGAACTTAAAAGTAAGGTCACTCTGTGGAAGTAAACATAATAACCCGAAAGGGGTGAGATGAACCATGAAAGAAATCCTTTGGGCTAGTGTGACAGCCCACTGGCTAAGAACACGTCCTGCTTTATCAGAGGATGGGAGTTACATTCCTAAAACTCAGGAGGCTCACAACTGCTTGTAACTCCAGTTCCAGGGAGGGATCTGACTCCCTCTTCTGGCCTCTGATGGAGCCCTCACACATCTGTGCATACACACAGAGACACGTATTTTTTAATTGCCTGTCCTGTAATTGGTGTGTATGTATAGCCTTAAGAAGGTTCATCATCTCTAATTTTAGTGAGGTAAAGCCCCAGGACTACAGGATTGTGAGAAGTAAAGAAAAGAGGAAAAAAACCATTGCTGGGTTGCCCTTCTCACAGCCATCCCGTCTTCCCTGTTACTGTGAGGTACCTAATGGAAGGGCCAGCCTACCTTTTCTAGCCTCCATGCAGCTCAGGGTTAAAAGGCTTTGTTGTTCTAGCCCAGAGAATATAAGAAGAAATCCACTGCGGGACTTCTGAGAAAATGTTTCTCTGTGGTACTCCTCCTAATAATAACAATGTTGCTATCTAGAAGAAACAAGCTTACCTGTTCCCTGGGCAGAGGTTGAAAGGGGAAATTGAGATGCAGCAAAGCAAGAGTAGGCTGAGGCCAGTGTAATTTGAACTTCAGAAGAGCTGATATTATAAATGTGTGTTTACTCTTAGAGGATGTCTTAGAGATCAAAGGGCTGCATCTAACACTTCAGACTGCCTCCAAACCAAACACCAAAGGAAATAAGAAACCAGGAGACCAGGTTTGGAAAAATAAAAGGTCTGGGAGGAAGCGGTCATATTCTCTGTGAAGAGAATTGATGGTTAACATTTTGCTGAGGGATGCTCCCCAGAGAACAAGATTCGATGTCCTGTTTACAGCAAATGTGATAGATTTCACAAGTGCAGTTAATGAGCTCTGTCAAAGAAGGTATAAGGCCAAAACAAAAAATAATAAAATTTTGATCACTTCTTCAGCTTTCTCTACATAAAAAGGAACGCCGAGAAGCCACCTCCAAGGTGCTGCTTCAGCCTCTCAAGACTTCTCTTTTCTGCAGCCTTCAGCATCCTGCTCCAGCTCGGCCAATGGCAGTCAGTTTCATTTGTACACTCCTCACTGGATGCTCCCCACTCAACCTTTTGCTTTATGTCTTCCCTATTGATGCTAATGTGCAAGACCCCAAAGATACACTCATGTGTTACTCAGGAAGCACACAGCAATTAACACCCAATGGGAGATGCTAAGTTCAGAGAGAAGCATGAACCAACAGTGCTTTATTACTGGAAGTACTGTCAGACACACACACACAGAGAGAGACAGAGAGACAGAGACAGAGAGACAGAGAGAGACAGAGACACAGAGACAGAGAGAGACAGAGACACAGAGACAGAGAGAGACAGAGACACAGAGACACAGAGAGAGAGAGACACAGAGACACAGAGACACAGAGACAGAGAGAGACAGAGACACAGAGAGAGACAGAGACACAGAGAGAAGACAGAGACAGAGACAGAGAGACACAGAGACAGAGAGACAGAGACAGAGACACAGAGAGACAGAGACAGAGAGACACAGAGACAGAGAGACACAGAGACAGAGACACAGAGAGAGACAGAGGCAGACAGACAGAGAGAGAGAGTTCTCCAAGACCAAAAAAATCAGTTGCCCCTAAAAAAACACCCTCGCACTGCATTCTCCTTGTCTAACCCAGCCTTCCCTTTACTCCTGTTCAATTGGAGCATTGCACTGCTAACAAACTAGGAGAACACAAGTTCTAACCTCGGGCTCTGCTTTCTAAACAGCACAGACTCAGAATATATTTGGCTATTTTTGTTTTGTTTTTCTTTTTTGTTGGTTTGCTGTGTACAAATGACGGCAAGTTTAAATGTGTGCTTATTCTTAGAGGATGCCTTAGAGATCAAAGGGTTATGCCCAAATGAAACACCAAAGAAAATAAAAACCAGGAGACCAACTTTGGAAAAATTAATTAAATTAGTTAAATTTAAAAATAAAAATTCTGTTTCGAAGTTCCTGGTTTTGTAAGTCAGAAATCTACCAGTAGTTGGGTTTATACTTCAGATTCTCAGAAGGCTAAACTCAAGGTAGAGGCTGAATTGTAGTCTTATGATGAGCTGAGAATACCCTTCCAATCGGGGTGGTTTTGCTTGAACTCTACTCCTTGTAGGACTGAGGTTCCCATTGTCTCCTGAATACCAGACAGGACCTATTCTCTGCTCACTAGAGGCTACCTCCATGCTTTCCCATGAGGGTCACTCCATTTTTAGAGTCAGAAACAGTTTATTGAATCATGTTCCTGTTTTTGCAAATCCCTCTAACCTCTCTGTTTCTGACTCTAAATCCAGTTATAATTGATATATTTCCTTAGCAAAGAACTACTTGCATGCCTCTCATCTAAAGGTTTACTAATTTAAAATATTAGTTTCACTCACTGCTTTGCAATGTAACATAGTCACAAATTCTACCCAAGTTCAAATGGAAATGTATTATAGAAAGGCAAGGGGCTGGAAAGATGGCTCAGTGACACCTACTCCAACAGGGCCACACGTGCCAGTAGTGCCACTCCCTGGGTTGAGCATATACAAACCATAACACTCCGCTTCCAGAGAACCAGGCTTCAATTCCCAGCATCCACATGGGGTCTCACAACCATCAGCATCTCCAGTCCTGGTGATCTAAAGCCCTCTTCTAACCCTGTGTGGGCACTGAATGCATAGATATACATGCAAGCAAAATACCCTATACATATAAAATAAAATAAAGCCAGATATGGTGCTGTGGTGGCTTAGATATAGTTCCATAAACTCCTGTGTTTGAATGCTTGCCCTATGGGAGTCACACTATTAGGAGGTGTGGCCTCGTTGGAGTACTTTTGACCCTGTTGGAGGAAGCAAGTCACTGGGAGGATGGGCTTTGAGGTCTCTTTGTACTCAAGATCCACCCAGTGTGAAATTCCAGACCCTCCTCCTTGCTGCCTGTGGAAGACAGTCTCCTCCTGGCTGCCTTCAGCTCAAGATGTAGAACTCTCAGCTCCTCCAGCACTATGTCTGCCTGTACTACTACCGTGCTTCCCACCATGACGAAAATGGACTAAACCCCTGGACTGAAAGCCAGCCCCATTTAAACGTTTTCCTGGATAAGAGTTGGTTTGGTCATGATGTCTCTTCCCAGCAATGGAAACCCTAGCTAAAATAGGTTATGTATGCCTTTATTTCCAGGATTCAAAAGAGAGAGGAAGGCTGACTCTGTGAGTTTGAAGTCAGCTTGGCCTACGTAGTGAGCTCCAGGCCATCCAGGACTACATTTGAGGTCTGTCTCAAAAGCACAGAAACAAAAAGGAAGGAAGGAAGGAGCCATGGATTATCTTAGAATTCTGCATAGGTAGCAAGAGCTGCCCTTGTGAGCAGAGCCTCATAATAAGATTGGTGCCAGTTATTTCTCACTGATCTGAATACAATAGGTTTCCTCCCATTGATGCTAAGTGAAGTAGAAATTCCTTGCATGCAATGGCATCACAAGTAGTAAGTTTTTCAGTTGAACTAATTGGTATAGCAGACATGGAAACGGGATGTGCTATAGCTATACAGACTCAAAGGCAAAGGAACAATTATCACAAACATGTAAGAAACAGACATACCTTCTGTTAATCATAGAGTTTGAAATCTTACAAAAGAAAATAAATGAGTCAAGCCAGCCATCTTCTTATTCAAAACCTGCATTGAAAGCTCTCTTCTACTTATCAGTTCACAATCACTTTTCCATGGTGGCAAGTGAAATGGCTTCCTAACCAACTATCTCATGCCTTTGGATGCCATGACCATCAGGCTACCTCCAGAGCTGTCTACAGGTGAAAGCACCCAGACCGTGACCTTCTTGCTTCCCCTCGATGGGTAACTATCCTTCCTCTTCTAACACTATACTGACACCAGACGCCTGCCATTCTGCATCCTCTTTGATAATGTAACATACAACTCCATGAAAACTCCTATACAGGATGACCACTGAGTTTTCACAACATCCTCTCGGATAATATAACCTATAACTCCATGAAAACTCCTATACAGGACGACCACTGAGTTTTCAAAGACATACAACCCAATGCCAATCAATTGTTTGTTTGTTTTTTTGTTTGTTTATTGGCTTTTCAAGACAGGGTTTCTTTGTAGAGCCCTGGCTGTCCTGGAACTCCCTCTGTAGACAACTTTGGCTTCAAACTCAAAAAGATCTGCCTGGCTCAGATCAGGGTCAGTTTATGTTTAGACAACACAGTGCAGAGAATATCCAGTAGGAATCAGCTAAAACATGGCGAACAATGGATATGGTGGGTTGAATTAGTTGTCTCCTACAGTCCCAGTGTTTGAATTTTTGATCCACAGTTGGTGGTGCTGTTTGAGGAGAGTTGAAAGGTGTGACCTTTCAAGCCTCAAGTCAGTCCCGGTTCAATCTCTCTGGTTTAGTTTGTGTTTTAAAATGTGAGGGCTCAGCTTGCTACTCTAATCACCCTGCTGTGGTGGTAATGGACTTTTATCTCTCTGGAACCATGAACCCAAATAAATGCTTTTTTCTGAAGGTTGCCTTGGCTCTGGTGTTTTATTAAAGCAATAGAAGAGTAACTAAGACATTGGCCATCCAAGAAGCTGTGAATCAGCATAAAATGTCTTACACCAGATGTCCAGGGAACCTCAAAAGTAAATGTAATGCAATTTGTTATATAACTCTTCCTGGCAGAGTGCCGCTTTTGTGTGGGTTCTATATAAATGTGATGTCTTGGTTAGGCTTACTATTGCTTTGACAAAATGCCATGACTAAAAAGCAAATTGGGAAGGAAAGGATATTTAGCTTACACTTTTATCACTGTTCGTTGTCCAAGGAAGTCAGGACAGAAGATCAAACAAGCCAAAAAATGGAGACAGAAGCTGAAGCAGAGGCCAGGGAGGAGTGTTGGTTACTGGGTTGCACCTCATGGCTTGCACAGCCTGCTTTCTTATAGAAGCTAGGACCACCAGCCCAGAAATGTAACACCCACAATGGGCTGGGCCCTCCTCTGTCAATAACTAAGAAGATGCCTTACAACCAGATCTTATTGAGGAATTTCCTCAACTGATGTTCCCACCTTTCAGATAACGTTATCTTGTGTCATATTGACAAAAAAACTAGCCAGGACATAGGGCTTTGAGGTCAAAGGCCCAATCCTTACCTAAATCTTAATCTCAACCTTCACCAGTCTATCTGTATGTATACAGGTACAGTATTCCTGTACCTCTATAGGCCTATAGTGGTTTGAATAAGAATGGCCCCATAGGCTTATATATTGGAATGCTTAGTCACTAGGGAGTAGTACTATTTGGAAGGATTAGGAGCTATGTGGCCTTGTTGGAGTAGGTGTGTCCATTTTAGAGGAAGTGTGCTATTGGGGATGGGCTTTGAAGTTTCAACAGTCCAAGTCAGGCCCAAAGCTCTCTTCTGACCTCCTGCAAAAATGAATATAGAATTATCAGCTCCTCCAGCACCAGGCCTGCAGCCTGCAGCCATTCTCCCCACCATGATGATAATGGACTACATACCTTTGAAACTGTAAGCAAGTCCCAGTTAAATGCTTTCTTTTGTAAGAGTTGCCTTAGTCATGGTGACCCCTCACAACAATAGGACATTAAAATGAGGCCAGTGCTTGCCTTTGTGCTTCCTGTGTGGGCCGTGATTCTGGGTGCCGGCAGAGCAGCCATGGTTTAGAGTAAAAAAAAAAATTATTTTAGCCCACAATTTCATTTATTTATTTATGAGTGTTGATTCATCCCTACATCTCTGCATCAAGGCCAACTTGATTACTATGAGTGATCTTTTTGATATGATCTTTTTTTCGTCCATTTTTATTAAATTGGGTATTTCTTATTTACCTTTCAAATGTTATTCCCTTTCCTGATTTCCAGGCCATCAGCCCCCTAACCCCTTCCACTCCCCTTCCATATGGGAATTCCCCTCCCCATCCACCATGCCCAATACCCCTCCCAACAATCCCCTACACTGGAGGTCCAGCCTTGGCAGAACCAAAGGCTTTCCATTCCACTGGTGCCCCAACAATTCTATTCATTGCTACCAATGAATTTGGAGCCGAGGGTCAGACCATGTATAGTCTTTGGGTAGTGGCTTAGTCCCTGGAAGCTCTGGTTGGTTGGCATTGTTCTTTTTATGGGGTCTCAAGCCCCTTCAGCTCTTTCAATCCTTTCTCTGATTCCTTCAACAGGCGTCCTTTCTCAGTTCAGTGGTTTATTGCTAGCATTCGCCTATGTATTTGTCATATTCTGACTGTGTCCCTCGGGAGACATCTACATCTGGTTCCTGTCAGCATGCACTTCTTTGCTTCATCCATCTTATCTAGTTTGGTGGCTGTATATGTATGGGCCACATGGGGGACAGGCTCTGAATGGCCATTCCTTCAGTCTCTGGTCCAAACTTTGCTTCCCTATCCCCTCCTATGGGTATTTTTGTTCCCCTTTAAAGGACTGAAGCATCTACATTTTGGTCATTCTTCTTGAGTTTCATGTGTTCTGTGCATCTAGGGTAATTCAAGCATTTGGGCTAATAGCCACTTATCAATGAGTGCATACCATGTGTGTTTTTCTGTGATTGGGTTACCTCCTCAGGATGATATTTTCCAGTTCCATCCATTTGCCTATGAATTTCATAAAGTCATTGTTTTTGATAGCTGAGTAGTATTCCATTGTGTAGATGTACCACATTTTCTTCATCCATTCCTCTGTTGAGGTCATCTGGGTTCTTTCCAGCTTCTGGCTATTATAAATAGGGCTGCTATGAACATAGTGGAGCATGTGTCATTGTTATATGTTGGAGCATCTTTTGGGTATATGCCCAAGAGAGTTATAGCTGGGTCCTCAGGTAGTACAATGTCCAATTTTCTGAGGAACCTCCAGACTGATTTCCAGAATGATTGTACCAGTCTGCAATCCCACCAACAATGGAGGAGTGTTCCTCTTTCTCCACATCCTTGCCAGCATCTGCTATTGCCTGAGTTTTTGATCTTAGCCATTCTCACTGGTGTGAGGTGGAATTTCGGGGTTGTTTTGATTTGCATTTCCCTTATGACTAAAGATGTTGAAGATTTCGTTAGGTGCTTCTCAACCATTCGATATTCCTCAGCTGTGAATTCTTTGTTTAGCTCTGTACCCCATTTTTAAATGGGTTATTTGTCTCTCGCAGTCTAACTACACGAGTTCTTTGTATATCTTGGATACTCTATTTTGGACCTCTATCAGTTGTAGGATTGGTAAAGATCTTTTCCCAATCTGTTGGTTGCCATTTTGTCCTAACAACAGTGTCCTTTGCCTTACAGAAGCTTTGTAGCTTTATGAGATCCCATTTGTTGATTCTTGATCTTAGAGCATAAGCCATTGATGTTCTGTTCAGGACATTTTCTGCAGCGCCCATGTGTTCGAGATTCTTCCCCACTTTTTCTTCTATTAGTTTGAGTGTATCTGGTTTGATGTGGAGGTCCTTGACCCACTTGGACTTAAGCTTTGTACAGGGTGATAAGAATAGATCGATTTGCATTCTTCTACATGCTGACCTCCAGTTGAACCAGCACCATTTGCTGAAAATGCTCTCTTGTTTTCATTGTATGGTTTTGACTCCTTTGTCAAAATCAAATGACTATACTTGTGTGGGTTCATTTCTGGGTCTTCAATTCTATTCCACTGATCTATCAATTTTTATCACCATTTCTCTGTAATACTGCTTGAGGTAAGGGATGGAGTTTGCCCAGGAAGTCTTTTTATTGTTGAGGATAGTTTTAGCTATCCTGAGTTTTTTGTTATTCCAGATGAATTTGCAAATTGTTCTGTCTAATTCTTTGAAGAATTGGATTGGAATTTTGATGGGGATTGCATTGAATCTGTAGATCGCTTTTGGTAAAATGGCCATTTTTACTATATTAATCCTGCCAATCCATGAGCATGGGAGATCTTTCCATGTTCTGAGAGCTTCTTCAATTTCTTTCTTCAGAGACTTGAAGTTCTTTTTTTTTTTTATCTTGAGTATTTATTATTTACATTTCGATTGTTATTTCCCTTCCCGATTTAGGATAGAATGTTCTATAAATATCTGTTAAGTCCATTTGGTTCATAACTTCTGTTAGTCTGTCTATGTCTCTGTTTAATTTCTGTTTTCATGATCTGTCCATTAATGAAAGTGGGGTGTTGAAATCTCCTACTATTATTGTGTAAGGTGCAATGTGTGATTTGGGCTTTAGTAAGATTTCTTTTATGTTTGTAGATGCCCATGTATTTGGAGCATAGATATTTAGGATTGAGAGTTAATCGGTGGATTTTTTCCTTTGATGAATATGAAGTGTCCTTCCTTATCTTTTTTTGATGACTTTCAGTTAAAAGTCAATTTTATTTGATATTAGAATGGCTACTCCAGCTTGCTTCTTCAGACCATTTGATTGGAAATTGGTTTTCCAGCCTTTTACTTTGAGGTAGTGTCTGTCCTTGTCTTGGAGGTGTGTTTCCTGTAGGCAACAAAATGCTGGATCCTCATTACATATCTAGTCTGTTAATCTGTGTCTTTTTATTGGGGAATTGAGTTCATTGGTGTTGAGAGATGTTAAGGAATAGTGATTGTTGCTCCCTGTAAATTTCGTATTTGGAGTGTGCTTCTCTTCTTGTGGTTTTGTTGCAAAAAGATTAGTTTCTTGCTTTTTCTAGGGTGTAGCTTGCCTCCTTGTGTTGGGCTTTACCATTTATTATCCTTTGTAGGGCTGGATTTGTAGAAAGATATTGTGCAAATTTGTTTTTGTCATGGAATATCTTGGTTTCTCCTTCGATATTAATTGATAGTTTTGTTGGATACAGTAACCTGGGCTGGCATTTGTGTTTAGGGTCTGTATGACATCTATCCAGGATCTTCTGGCTTTCATAGTCTCTGGTGAGAAGTCTGGTGTAATTCTGATAGATCTGCCTTTATATGTTACTTGACCTTTTTCCCTTACTGCTTTTAATATTCTTTCTTTGTTTTGTGCATTTGGTGTTTTGACTATTATGTGACACCAGGAGTTTCTTTTCTGGTCCAATCTATTTGGAGTTCTGTAGGCTTCTTGTATGTTTATGGGCATCTCTTCCTTTAGGTTAGGGAAATTTTCTTCTATGATTTTGTTGAAGATATTTACTGGCCTTTTAAGTTGGGAGTCTTCACTCTCTTCTATACCCATTATCCTTAGGTTTGATCTTCTCGTTGTGTCCTGGTTTCTTGTATGTTTTTGGGCTAGGAGCTTTTTCCATTTTACATTATCTTTGACAGTTGTGTCAATGTTTTCTATGGTATCTTCTGCTCCTGAGATTCTCTCTTCTATGTCTTGTATCCTGTTGCTGATGCTTTCATCTATGACTCCTGATCTCTTTCCTAGGTTTTCTATCTCCAAGGTTGTCTCCCTTTGTGCTTTCTTTATTATTTCTATTTCCATTTTTAATTCCTGGATGGTTTTTTTCATTTCCTTCTCCTGTTTTGTTGTTTTTTCCAGTAGTTCTTTAAGGAATTTTTGTGTTTCCTCTTTAAGGGTTTCTAGTTGTTTACTTGTGTTTTCCTGTATTTCGTTAAGGGAGTTATTTATTGCCTTCTTAAAGTCCTCCATCATTATGATAAAATGTGATTTTAAATATTGATCTTGCTTTTCTGGTGTGTTTGGATATCCTGTGTTTGCTTTGGTGGGAGAATTGGGCTCTGATGATGACAAGTAGTCTTGGTTATTGTTGCTTGGGTGACTGTGCTTGCCTCTCGCCATCAGGTTGTCTCTGGTGTTAGCTTGTCTTGCTGTTTCTGACAGTGGCTTGACCGTCCTGTAGGCCTGTGTGTCAGCACTGCTGTAGACCTGTTTTCCTGTTTTCTTTCAGCCAGTTATGGGGACAGAGTGTTCAGCTCTCTGGTGTGTAGTCATTCCTGTTGGCTGGCTTTTAGTTCTCCATGTGGGCAGGAACCAGAAGGGTCCTGCCCCTACTTCTCCTAGGTCCCTGTGCACAGGGGACACAGATGACACAAGGAGTTTTCCTCTTGAGTTGGGAATGTGGGCAGAGAGTAGTCTCCTCTAGCTTCACAGGAGTGTCTGCCCCTCTGAAGGTCTAGTTCTCCACCCCCTCATGGGATTTGGGTACAGTTTGACCAGTTTAGTTCAGATCCAGGAGCAGTCTGGACTGTGGGGCTCCTGCAGCTTGACTGCTCCTATATTCCTGTGTTCAGAGGCACTATGCAGTTTCCTCTTGGGCCAGGGATGTGGGTAAATGTGGGCAGAAGTGGCAGTTTCTCTTGCCCTGCAGTCTCAGGTTTGCCCACACTTCTGGGTGTTCAGCTCTCTCTCCCACAAGTTTTGGGAGCAGGGAGCTGTGGGTTGAGATCAGTGAGGTTTGGGCGCCAGCTAGAAACCAGAAGTGCCCGGTCCCATAAGAATTCTGCCTTTATGTGTACTGAGTCTACCAAGCAGTTCACTTGGAGCAGAAAAGTTGGTCTTACCTCTGCTATCAGGTGTGTAGTCGCTCCTTGGGGCTGGCTTTCAGCTCTCCGTGAGGGCAGCAACCAGAAGGGCCCTGCCCTTACTGCTCCTAGGTCCCTGTGTGCAGGAGGCCCAGTGATTCAGAGTAAATAACCATGTTTATGAGTCTTCAAATCTTACCATAGCCCTGGCCTCCCACCCTCCTCCTTCCTGGAATTGAAATACCAGCTATTTATAATCTATATTTCACTGTTGTACTCAACTTTAGTTCAAGCATTATTTGGATGACATTACATATCTATCATGTAACATTGAATTTCCAGGTTATAAGTCCCTCAGACAACTTAAGCCAGGTTTATATTTTATTTGTCAAGACCAACTACCTCACCTATCTACCATGTTAAAAGAAAATGTAAACTTGGAAGTGGGATGCATTGAGTTTTATTTTTCTTTAAACATGTATTTTTAAAATGGCAACTCATCTCAATCCATCTTTCTTATACTCTACAAGTAAAGACTCCTTTCCTCTTCTAAATATTCTTCTAGACCTTCCTTCAACAGTACCTATCATGGACTGAGGTGTGGCTCAGCTGACAGAGAGTTTGTCTAGCATGTAGAAAGTTCTGGATTCAATGGTAGGCACATAAAACAGACACTAAATGCATGATGAAACGTAGTTCTAAGTCCTAGCACTTGAAAGTTGAAGGCAAGAGAGTCATCCTCAGCAACTGAGCAAGTTTCAGGCAAACATGAGCTATGAAACCCTTTGGGGAAGCAATGCGAGGGTTTGAATATGCTAAACCCAGGTTATGGCATTATTAGGAGATGTGGCCTTGTTGGAGTGGGTGTGGCCTTGTTGGACTAGATGGTCACCATGGGAGTGGGCTTTAAGACCCTCATCTTAGCTGCCTGGAAGCCAGTCTTCTGCTAGCAGCCTTCAGATGAAGATGTAGAACTCTAAGCTCCTACACCATGCCTGTCTGGATGCTGCCATGTTCTCACCTTGATGATAATAGACTGAACCTCTGAACCTGTAAGCCAGCCCTAAATAATGTTGTCCTTTTTAAGACTTGCCTTGGTCATGGTGTCTGTTCATAGCAGTAAAACCCTAACTAAGTCAAGCAATGACAGCATATTATTCTGAAACATAGAAGCAAATGTCAAAAAACTACTAATTTTTTAAACTGTTTTTAAAGCATTACAAAAAATTGAGATGTTGATGGTTTTACTTTATAGAAAAAGATTAAGAGCTGTGTGTGGTAACTTGAAATACCAGCACATGCAAGACTGATACAGAAAGATTTGGGATGAGCCCAGGAGGGCTAATAGTAAGTTCCAGGCCAGTCTTAGACGCCTGATGAGACCTCTATATCAACAAACCCAGGGATTTGGAGAATATAGTTCAGTGATAGAGCACGTCAATGGCATGTATACAGTCCTGGATTTAAGTCCCAGAACAGACAGAGAAAGAGACAGAATTAGGAGATATGAAATTTTGGGGTACAGTAATATTTTTTAAAACACTGTACGTGTTATTTGCTTTTTAAAAAATAAAGTTTCCAGGCTGGAGAGATGGCTCAGCGGTTAAGAGCACAGAATGCTCTTCCAGAGGTCCTGAGTTCAAATCCCAGCAACTACATGGTGGCTCACAACCATCTGTAATGAGATCTGATGCCTTCTTCTGGTGTGTCTGAAGACAGCTATAGTGCACTTAATAAATAAATAAATCTTTAAAAAAAATAAAAATAAAGTTTACATGAAATGAGAGTAATAGGATTAAATAGGGAGGGGAATGGGAGAGCAAGGCAGAGGAAGGAAAGTAGGGAGGGATTATTAATAGGAAGAGCTTTTGAAAAGACCTTTAGTTCTACTACTGTAAATCTTTCTAAAATCCATACATGTGGAGGTTTGAATGAGAATAGCCCCGATGGGCTGATATGTTTGAGTATTTGATCCCTAGTTGGTGGACCTGTTTGGAAAGCATTTAGAAGGTGAGGCCTTGTTGGAGGGGGTATAACACTGGGAGTGGGCTTTGAGGTTTCAAAACCCCATGTTGATTTTAGCTATTGCGCTCTCTCTCTCTCTCTCTCTCTCTCTCTCTCTCTCTCTCTCTCTCTCTCTCTCTCTCTCTCTGTTAATACGGTGTACTCTCTTTGCTAAAGCTGCAGTGTCATGCCTGCTGCTGGCATGCTCCCCACTATGATGATTATGTGTGGGGCAGTGGACCATGCCACAAGACAGAAAACTTGGTGAGGTCAAGTGGATTCAGAAACCCTGGCAATTCTCATAATTGCGATGGTGTTTTATCTACTCTATACCAGGTTCCTGTCCTGAAACACATGATCATGACACCCCACTGAGAGGACTGTAACAATCAGCCACATAGGGGGCACCTCTGAAGCCCTTCCACATGCAGGTGAGGCATCCCTAACATCTCAGACCAAGCCCTTAGGAAGCATCTGCTTTTAGACCCCAACCCACCCCAAAATGTATATGAGACCCTACCACAGGAAATAAAGCATGTGAGATATTTCAGCAAAGACTGTCTGATAGCAGCTGTCATATAGAGCTATAACACTATAGAAAACAGAATTCACTCCTGAAGCTTTCATTGCTGAAGCTGCTTGAGCCTAACACAGTCACTCCCTGCTTGGTGGCCCCAACCTTAGCTCCTAGCTGGCCACTGTGCCCCACCAGCTCTCCACTGCTCACCAGAAGAGACCCAGTGCCCACCTTGATCCAACTCCCCCTTCCCTTCAGAGAGTGCAACTCCTGCTGGGCCAGAGTCCCACTGATCTCCATAGATAGCATCAGGTACACAGACTAGCAGTTATGTACTCTACAACCTTCTGAATTAGAAGCTCCAAATTAAATGCTTTGGGAATTATCATACAGTGGGTAAAATAATGCCCCAAACTAGGTGCCATACACTACCAAATAAAACCACCTGGTACCAGAAATGGGTTACATTTTTTAGTCATTGACCAACATCACAGAGTATTTTTGCCAATCCCATTGGTTATCCTCTACAATCTGACCCTTAGGTCACTGAAGGTGGAGAGACTGAGCTGGTGCTCAGCTGGAAGCTTCACCCATCCTGACTCGCATTCAGGAAGATGCTACACAAGCTCCTGGGGGAGAAAGTAGTCATTGATCTCACCCAGTTATGCAAGATACACTGGTACAGTTGTGGCACAAATATCACTGAGTAAACAGTCACCTTCTGCTTGCATTTAAAGCCTACTCCATGAGATGGAATCCACATCTGACAATGCTGAAGTGACCAACTACTACTAGATAGGTCATGGGAAAATCTACTACTATTATTCTGTTTAAGGAACATAGCAAGTAAAATGCCTTATAATGGCATGTTGCTGTACCCATGGACCAGAGCATTACTCAGCCCTTATCAGAAAAGCTTCTTGTAGTAAATACTCACTAGCACGGAAACCACAACAGAACAATATTTAGAGAGCGGGAGATTTTGGAGCATTCATCTCTAAATGAGATAGCTTTATCCAACCGCTCCCTCAAGGATCTATGTGGAAGAGGAGGCAGAAAGAATCTAAGAGCCAGAGGTAGGGACAACCCCAAGGAAACACTGTCTTCCAGATACAACAAGGCTGCACACACATAAATTCACAAAGACTGTGACAGCATGCAGAACTTTAAGCTAGACAAAATCCTATCACGGAGAAGGGGAACTGGGCACAAAGTCCATTCCTATCCAAGAAGCTATTTGCAATTGGCAGCTGATGGCAGGGAAGAGAGATCAGCTTCATTCAATGGAGGGACACTGGATATGTCAACCCAATCCAAAGTAGGTCCTGTGGTCAGGAATATCTTGTCCACACAAAATAGACTCCCTTGGGATGGGGTAGCTTATATATTTTTCATTATGTTTGGGGGGCTTGTGTATCTGTGCTGTTTTGTTTTTAAGAAAAAGGATATGAATTTGGGGTAAACGAGGAGGAGGAGAATCTGGGAGGGATTAAGGGAGGGGAAAGAATGTGACCGGAATGCAGATTAAATGAAAGTTCCATTTTAAACAAAGGCAGGTCCAGAATAACAATATAGAAGACATATCAACGGCTGGAGAGATGGCTCAGCAGTTAAGGGCACTGACTGCTCTTCCAGTGGTCCTGAGTTCAAATCCCAGCAACCACATGGTGGGTCACAGCCATTTGTAATGAGATCTGATGCCCTCTTCTGGTGTGTCTGAAGACAGCTACAGTATACTTATATATAATAAATAAATACATCTTTAAAAAAATATATCAACACCAAATTCATCTTTTTACCCAATAGAAGAGAGGAGTGTGCCAAGCTATACTCCGGAGTCCAGAGTCAGTTGAGACTTAGGGACAGGCACACCTGCCAGAGCTCTCATTCCAGGATTACTGCCCAAAGCCTTGGCAACTGTGCTCAGCTAACTGAACGCTCTAACTCGGCATAGGATTCCACTTGGCTCCAAAAGTGTGTTCGCCTTTGAAAGACTCTGGTATATATGAAACCAAACCCACAAGGCAGCTTTTTCCCCCCTCCAACATTAGTACTTTGTTAAAAGAATGTATTAAATGACCACACTTTAACTTAATTCAAGGCAATCATGCAAACATTTTGAGAAAAGTAAACATTAACTTGACCTCTGAAGCTATTAAGGAAAATTAACCTGAAAGCACAAAGCCACATTTAGTTCTTTAAGGACAGTGTCTGTATAGTTGTGCCCTGGATAGTCGAAATCTCAAATGTAAAAGCGTAGTCATATCTTACCCTAGAGTGGGTGAAATGGCAGAACTACAGAGGAAAGTAGTTAGAAACAAAATGGCCGTTCATCTCTTAGGAAAACATGTTGGAGAGCATTATCTACTGTCCGTGAATTGTACAGGGAGTTTGTGCTCCACTCTTGGAATAGATTAGTGTCTTTCAAATGAACAGCCAATTGGTCGGAGAGATGGCTCAGTGATGAAGAGCACCGGCTGTCATTCCAGAGAACCCAGGTTCAATTCCCACATGGTGGCTCAAAATTGTCTGTAACTCCAGATCCAGGGGATCTGACACCCTTTTCTGGCCTCTGTAGTCATCAGGTCGCCAGACCCATGTACGGCCCACAGACATACATGCAAGCAAACACTATACAAAGTAGCTCAATGATAATAATTTAAAAAAAAAAAAAAGAGCCAAGTAAAATAACTGACACCCACTTAGAATTGTAGAAATTAAGGGCCTTTGTGATATGATGCGATAGCTAAAAGAGGCATTATCAGAAAGAGAAATGTGACCCGGGGAAATAGGAGGGGGCCATGACGGCAGAGGGATCCTTGTAATCAAAGTATATCTGACGCATGTCACATATAAACATCACAATGGAACCCACTATTCTAGAGACTAATAAAATTGAACCAAATGTCTTCAGCAACAGAAGCAAGGCCAGTTTTTCAAGGTGTTCCCTTTGCAGGTGGCCTTGGGTACTGAGCCGGGAGAGAGCTTACCCCTACCTCAGCTTACACGTGCTTACTGAGTGGATAGCGGGCAGGCCCTCTGAAGCTACTCGTTTGTTCCAGAGAGCAATGCACCCAGTTACATGAAAACACGACGCAGAATAAATAATTGTGAATTAAAGAGGAGTAGCCTAAATAAGCATGTCAGGGCTACATTTTCACGGTGCGATGGCAAAGCTGTGCAGCGAAGCAATCTCTGGCTTTGGTTTGAAAAAAAAAAATAATATCACTGTACCTTTGCGATTTCCTAAAGCCAAAAAAGAAAAAATGCCAAAATGATGATGTGGAAAAGAATTTTGATTTTGGTTGTCACTTATGTGAAAACTCTAAGATGCGCATTCGAGGTGAGAGACCAGAGCTATTTTGAAAGACTGGAAAAAGCATCTTTAAAACTGAGCCTTTTATAAAATGAGCCTTGGAGGCTGGAGCGCAGCTCCAGCGCGTGAGACCTTCGGTTCTATCCACAGCACCCAGGAGGAAAAACAAAAAGACGATACATAAGGGCGGGGCAAGGTCATAGGATTCCAGGCCCAGAAAACAGACATGGGAATGCTAGCAGCTCAGGAAGCATGTGGTTTATTTAAAAACCGACAGCAGCTGAGCACAGCTGTAACAAGAAACTGAGGGTGACAGGCAGACATGGAGCTAAAAGGACATCCTTTTATCCTTCGTCCGGAACATTTGTTTAGTTGCACAGAAGTCCCTAGAGAACAACACACTGTATTTTTATTTTAAAAGCAAAAGAAAACAAAGTTTGACTAATGGCAGCACATGTAACAGAATTCTGGGGCGGGGAAGGGGGGAGTTGAACCTCACTAATAGCTTTTTGTGAAGAATTGTCTGCATTCTTCAGTGAAGTTAGTGTCTCTGAAAGGTGGCACTGCTAGGGCAGAAATATAAAAGAAACAAGCAACCAAATTTAAAAAAAAAAAAAAAAAAAAAAAAAAAAACTTGAAAGAGAAAGAGCGACAAGAACAGGCTGTAGCTGAGGTAACAGGCAATTAGCTAATCCAGGCCTCAGTAAGCCACTGTCTTTGCTCAGGTGTCTTCATTGTCTTCATGGTGACCTTCTGAGGCACCCAAGTTCTCTTTGTAATATGAAACCATCTAGGCTCAGAAAACACAGTGGGTGCCAACTGTGTATACCCTGCTGAGTGCCCACAGTGTGCAGGTTTATCAGAGAGCAGAAACTCATGCAATTTACATCCCAGCAGAAGAAGAGTTCCTCCAGTTGATAAAATAAAATCTTGAATTTTTTTTCTAATTAAAAAGACCAGACTCTCTCCCTCCATTGAATAAGAAAGAGCATGCTTGCTTGTTTGCTTGCTTGCTTTCTTTCCTTCTTTCTTTCTTTCTTTCTTTCTTTCTTTCTTTCTTTCTTTCTTTCTTTCTTAAATTGATAGCCAAGACCCCTGAATGATTCACTAGCACTGAATTATATTTTAGTGTTGCTTCAAGCAAGCATCCCATTATGTCCTGTAATGACAACAGATATTCTGATTATCCATGAGATTCTTATCCTGGGAAAGCTTTCTAATGAAGCGTCGGATTGACTTTTCATCACAAGGTTGGAACCACTCAGAATAAAGAAAAGGCATGGACACCACCTTTGATTTCTCTGACTTCCCTCTGCTTGGCTGAGTTTTCCAGTCACCTCCTCCCTGCTCACTTGTCTTATAGGTAGAGCCCTCAGAAAGGAGACCCAGTCCCTGCTTCTATTATGGAGACATCACAAATTCCCATACGCCTTGCTTATCGTTTGGGTATTTGTGATGGTGTCATACATTGAGACCCTTAATTGTGTCCCAAAAGAACAAGGCAAAGCTATAAGACTCTTTCTTAGTCTTAGAATTTCTCTAACCCCTGTCTGCTGCCTTCCTGTCATTCAGAATTGAATTTCTGATCTTTCCAGGAATTTTGTCATGAAGGGGTGTTGAATTTTGTCTAATGCTTTCTCAGCATCTAAAAAGATGGTCAGATGGCTTTGTTCTTGGAGTTTGTTTATGTAGTGGAATAATTTGATGGGTTTGTATATATTGATTCATCCCTGCATCCTTGGAATGAAGCCTACTTGATCATGATGGATGATTGTTTTGATGTGTTCTTGGATTCAGTTTGTGAGAATCTTATTGAGTATTTTGGCATTGATATTCATGAGGAAAATTGGTCTGAGGTTTTCTTTCTTTGTAGGGTCTTTGTGTGGTTTAGGTATAAATGTAATTGTGACTTCATAGAGCACATTGGGTAGTGTTCCCTCTGTTTCTATCTTGTGGAATAGTTTGGAGAGTGTTGGTATTAGGTCTTCTATGAAGATCTGGTAGAATTCAGCACTAAACTCATCTGGTCCTGGGCTTTTATTGGTTGGAAGACTTTCAATAACTACTTTTATTTCTTTAAGGGTTATGGGACTGTTTAGATGGTTTATCTGATCCTGATTTAACTTTGGTACCTGACTGTCCATTTTGGTCAGATTTTCCAGTTTTGTTGAGTATAGGCTTTTGTAGTAGGATCTGATGATTTTTTGGATTTCCTCCGTTTCTGTTGTTATGTCTCCCTTTTCATTTCTGGTGTTGTTAGTGTGGATATACTTTCTGTGCCCTCTGCTTAGTCTGGCTAAGAGTTTATCTATTTTGTTGATTTTCTCAAAGATCCAGATCCTGGTTTTGTTGATTCTTTGTATAGTCCTTTTTGTTTCTACTTGTTGATTGCATCCCTGAGTTTGATTAATTCCTGCCTTCTACTCCTCTTAGGTGTATTTGCTTCTTTTTGTTCTAGAGCTTTCAGATGTGCTATCAAGCTGCTAATATATGCTCTCTCCAGTTTCTTTTTGGAGGAACTCAGAGCTATGAGGAGTTTGCCTCTTGGCACATCTTTCATTGTGTCCCATAAGTTTGGATATGTTCTGTCTTCATTTTCATTAAATTCTAAGAAGTCTTTAATTTCTTTCCTTATTTCTTCCTTGACCAAGTTATCATTGAGTAGAGCGTTGTTTGGCTTCCATGTGTTGTGTGTGTTTGGGGGCGGGGGGGCGGCTTCCATTGTTTTTCTTGTTATTGAAGACAAGCTTTAGCCCATGGTGATCTGATAGCATGCATGGGATTATTTCTATCTTCTTGTATCTGTTGAGGCCTGTTTTATGACTAATTATATGGTCAATTTTGGGAAAGGTACCATGAGGTGCTGAGAAGAAGGTATATTCTTTTGTTTTAGGATGAAATGTTCTATAAATGTCTGTTAAATCCACTTGGTTCATAACTTCTGTTAGTTTCTCTATGTCTCTGTTTAGTTTCTGTTTCCATGATCTGTCTGTTGATGAGAGTGAGGTATTGAAGTCTCCCACTACTATTGTGTGTGGTACAATGTGTGCTTTGAGCTTTAGTAAAGTTTCTTTTATGAATGTGGGCGGCCTTGCATTTGAAGCATAGATGTTCAGAATTGAGAGTTCATCTTGATATATTTTTCCTTTGAGAAGTATGTAGTGTCCTTCCTTATGTTTTTTGATAACTTTTGGTTGAGAGTTGATTTTATTCAATATTAGAATGGCTACTCCAGAGTGTTTTGGGAGACTATTTGCTTGGAAAATTTTTTCCCAGCCTTTTACTCTGAGGTAGTGTCTGTTTTGCCTCTCAGGTGTGTTGCCTGGATGCTGCAAAATGCTGGGTCCTGTTTAGATATCCAGTTTGTTAGTTTATGTCTTTTTATTGGGGAATTGATGCCAATGATTTTGAGGAAAAATGATTGTTGCTTCCTGTTATTTTTGTTGTTAGAGGTGGAATTATGTTTGTACAGCTATCTTCTTTTGGGTTAGGTGAAAGAATAATTTCTTGCTTTTTCTAGGGTGTAGTTTCCCTCCTCGTGTTGGAGTTTTCCATCTATTATCCTTTGTGGGGCTGGATTTGTAGATAGATATTGTGTAAATTTGGTTTTGTCATGGAATATCTTGGTCTTTCCATTTGTGGTAATTGAGAGTTTTGCTGGATATAGTAGCCTGGGCTGGCATTTGTGTTCTCTTAGGGTCTGTATGACATCTGCCCAGGGTCTTCTAGCTTTCTTAGTCTCTGTTGAGAAGTCTGGTTTAATTCTGAGAGGTCTGCCTTTATATGTTATTTGACCTTGACCTTTTTCCCTTACTGCTTTTAATATTCTTTCTTTTTTTTGTGCATTTGGTGTTTTAACTATTATGTGAATAGGAATTTCTTTTCTGGGCCAATCTATTTGGAGTTCTGTAGGCTTCTTATATGTTTATGGCCATCTCTTTCTTTAGGTTACAGAAGTTTTCTTTGATTTTGTTGAATGTAACTTACTGGCCCTTTAAGTTGGGAATGTTTGCTCTCTTCTATACCTATTATCTTTAGGTTTGATCTTCTCACTGTGTCCTGGATTTGCTGGATGTTTTGGGTCAGAAGCTTCTTGCATTTTGTGTTTTCTTTGACTGTTGGGTCAATGTGTTTTATGGTATCTTCTGCCCCTGAGATTTTCTCTTCTATCTCTTGTATTCTGTTGGTAATGTTTGCATCTATGACTACTGATCTCTTTCCTAGGTTTTCTATCTCCAGGGTTGTCTCCCTTTGTGATTTATTTATTGTTTCTATTTCCATTTTTAAATCCTGAATGGTTTTCTTCAATTCCTTCACCTGTTTGGTTGTGTTTTCCTGTAATTCTTAAGGGATTTTTTTGTTTTTCCTCTTTAAGGGCTTCTACCTGTTTACTTGTGTTGTCCTGTATTTCTTTAAGGGAGTTATTTGTGCTCTTCTTAAAGTCCTTTATCATCATCATGAGATGTGCTTTTAAATCAGAATCTTGCTTTTCCAACGTGTTGGGGTATTCAGGACTTGCTGTGGTGGGAGAACTGGGTTCTAAAGATATCAAGTGGACTTGTTTTCTGTTATTTAGGTTCTTGTACTTACCTTTCACCCTCTGGTTGTCTCTGGTTTTAGCTGGTCTTTCTATCTCTGACAGTGTCTTGACCCTCCTCCAAGTCTGTGTGCTAGCACTCCTGGGAAACAAGCTCTCTCCCTGAGGGATCTGGGTACATAGAGCTGTGGTACATAGAGGGTCAGCTCTGGGCACAGGCAGAAACTGGAAGGATCATGTCCCAGACTGTTCAGTTCCTGGGTCCTGAGGGCTCCAGGTGGGTCCTCTGAACAGAAGTGGTGGTCTCACCTGTGCTGTCAGGTGTGTCAGCAGTCCTGGGAGACCAGCTTTCTCCTGGTGGAATCCGGGCACCCTGGATAAATTTTTATCTTGCCTGGATTTCCATAGAAATCTCCTAACTAGTCTCTTCATCTCTACCTGTCCCATTCATTCTTCATTAACAGCAGAGCTAAAACAACCACTCCTTGTGACACTTCTCTGCACATCATGCTATCGGCTTCCCAGGGAACACATGTTAAAATAGAAAAATCCACCAGAGCCTGAGAAGCTACACCCTTGCCTGTATTTCTAAGCTAATCTCCTTTTAGTAACTGATTTTTTTAAAAAATTTCTTCCTTTCTTTCTTCCATTCTTTTCCTCTCTTCCTTTCTTCCCTGACAAAGTCTTGCTAAGTACCTAATTCTGGTCTTGAACATGTGATCCTCTTTCTTCAGCCACTCAAGAACTAAGCCTCCTAACTACATTGTCCTTTGTATCTCTTGAATCTGCAATGTTTTCCCACCTTAAGGATATTGTATATAACATCCTGTCATCCTGGAGTGTTCCTCTCTGTGTTAATTCCCTGCTCAATTCTCACTTCTCCTTGCAACACAAACTTTCCAGAAGGGCCTGCTCCCTCTGCTCTGTCTAGATTATATCTTTCCATCCTCTCTTGTACTCATTTGACAAACCAACTTTCATTTGTATGTTGGTTTGTTCTGTATCTATTTTCTCTACTAAAATAAATGCTGTTTCTAGTATCCAGAGCAATACCCAGCACAGTGATAGGTATAAAACAGATGATTAATCAATGAAAGAGTAATGGATGTTAGTGAAGAAAAAAAAAGGAAACACAACCTTCAAAAGGTGTTGTAGGATATTTGATCACACTGCAAATCCCAAGATTGTGTTATTTACTCAAAAAATCAGTTTCTAGTTGTGGTGTATCTCAGACTTAGCACACACTTTTAGTCTCTTTGGCTGGAATATAGACATAACCTTGGTATACACCTTTCATCCAAACGGTGAAGGTAAAGTTAGTTGGTAGAAGGAAGCTAATATTGAAAGTGATATCTAATTGAATGGCAAAGCAACAAATCAAAGAAAGATTTGACAGAATAGGATATGTCCAACTCTCACAAGAAGAGTGAAATTGGAAGCTACTGAATAGCAGTGCAGAGGCAGAAAATGGAGAAGGAGGAGGAAGGAGTTTTTACTGGGAGACTTTTACAGAGGCAGGTTGTAGAGAGAAAATAAGCTAGACACAGGTGAAGACAGAATAAGTCAGAGAATGAGAAGGAGCCAGAAGATTACAATAAATTGACAGTGTGTGTTGGAGGTTAATCCAATAATTTAGTCAGAAGCTGAAAGAAGCCGGTTTGAATCAGTCAGCTTGTCGGGGAGTTTGAGCCAGAACAGCAGAGTTGACCAGAAAGCCAAGATTCAGAAAGAGCTAGAAAGTAAGTCTCAGAGGCTGAAAACATTCTAGGCTTAGATAAAATTGTATGGAAGCTAAAGATTCCAGAACTAAGCCAAGGTTGGCAGACAGAGGCAGTAAGCCTCTGAGATGACAATTATTCAGGTGTATAAAAGATACTTTTATCAAAAAACAGAAAGCACTATTATCTACAGAATGTCTCCATTGAACAGCCTCGTAACCTCTATCTGGAACATCAAATGTGGTGCCTCCTGGACACAGTATATTCAGTACGGAGGCCTCGGAATAGAATGAGAAAGAAAGCTTAGATAACATGATCAAAAGCAGGCACGTAGGACAGCGGTGTGGTTCTGGAAACGCAGACCTGAAAAGGCCAAAGGCAGCAGAACAAAGACAACAAGGAAAAGCCTCAAAGGTGGATAACAGACAGCTGGGAGGAAGACCAGTGTGGAAGCCCCACTTCTGTCCTAACCTTCACTCTTTGGATTTCTCTTCTGTGTAAGTAAGAAAATAACCTTGGACAGCATTACCTTAAGACTATGTGTATTTGCAACTCATTTAAGCCAGCCTAGGAAGTGGCATAGCCAACAGTGGCCTAACTGATGTTTGTAAAACCCAACTGCTTCCTAAGATAGTTGTGATAGACATTGCTATAAACGCCTGGGTTTGGTCCTAGCAGAGGACCTTCCATCTATGCTCTGATTTTGCACTACTCAGTGTCTTCCTTAAATGTTTGCTGAAATAAGATGGAGATTATTGAAAATATCACCAATGAACCTAAATCTGAGAAAGTTCCAGAAGAGTCTTGGTTCGTGCATAAAATGTCTGAGGATAAAACAAACTTGACATAAGGTAAATCGTTTGTGCTTATTTATCTCCTTCCTTAAACTTCTCTCTCTCTCTCTCTCTCTCTCTCTCTCTCTCTCTCTCTCTGTGTGTGTGTGTGTGTGTGTGTGTGTGTGTGTGTGTGTGAGAGAGAGAGAGAGAGAGAGAGAGAAATGGTGTCAGAGAGAGGTTGAGTGTGTGACTCTTCTCTACCCAATAGTTCTCAGTGTGATGATTTTACTATAATAAACAAAATACCATTTTATTTTTTATTTTGTTATGTTATGTATATAGGTGTTTTTCCTACATGTGTGTTTGGGCACCATGTAAGGGCCTGGTGCCCAAAAAGACCAGAGGGGGCATCAAATTCTCTAGAATTATAGTTACAGATGGCTGTGAACCTTCATGTGGGTTCTAGAAACTGAGCCCAGGTCCTCTGAAAGAGCATCTAGTGCTCTTAATCACTGAGCCATCTCTCCAGCCTCCAAACTCCATTAAAAAAAAACTATAAAATCTCATTTTCTTCAAGTTCAGGATTCCTAAGAAAACAGAAATTAGCCAACTGCAATCGCAAGCCTGCCATGACATATATAAAGATTTTTTAAAATAATTACATGAAACACTTGAAGTTTCGTGGGTTTTCTTTAGATCTCAAGGGAGTCTTTTGAGCTGCTCCATTCTTCTTTAAACGTGAGACAATGGCAGAGGAAGCAAAAGCAACCTGAAGCACAAGCAGCAACCACCCCGTTTCTGCCAGAAACATCAGAGTGTCTGTGTCTTGCTGTTCTCGTCCGTCTACTGGCTGATACCTTACATTTTGATACAGTTAGTAGTAACCCGGAAGAGGAAACCCAGGAGGGACCCTCGATTGTCATCTACAAGCATCCAACATGCAACAGCCATTCTAGAGTGGTTTCCCTCCAAGCGAATGGTTCCAAAGCATGCTCTAATGGAGGACCCACCCACAGAGCCATACTCTGAACGACAGGAGACAGAAAGTTCTGTATGCTAGAGACAACGAAGACCGTAGTAATCATAGAAGTTTCGTGTGGCTTGTATATGTTGAAAATAGTTTGAAAGTTTTCCTACAGTAGAGAATGACAGCCCTTCCCAGAACCAAAGCCAACAACTGGAAACAAAGCCACCTCACTTACCACTCTGTGTGGTGTTAGCTTGTGGTTTTCATCGTTTCCCTTGACCTTTTAAACTTAGATGACAGCTCTGGTTGATGGGAAAAAAAACAAAAAAACATGAAATCTTCCTGCTGTTCCAAATTCACAGATAAGGCCACCAAAGGCATGACCATCGGAGGGTGTGGTACGTTCACCACAATTCAAAGAGTGCTCCCTGATAGCTGGGCTTTGGTTCTGAGTGACTGAGCTCATGATGTATACAGTAAACAAACATAAAAGAATCAATATTGAGAAGTAGGTAGAAATAAGTAGTAGATAGACAGCAGAACATAAACTGGCCAGTCACAGGGTCAGCAGGGGCGACTGGTAGTGCCTGGTTAAGAGAGCAAACAAAAATGATGTAAAAAAAAAACTGTGGGGTGGGGTGGGGGTGCTTACAAGCATCCTGCAGAAACTGGCTGAGAACGTAAGACGGGTTTCTCTGCATGGCTGAGCTGCCTGTGGGAATTTCCACCTTGTCTTCCCACTGCAGCCCCTCGTCTACCACAGGATAAACAGTAGTTCTTCTGTTGGGAAGAGTTCACCGTCTAGTTGTTCTCGGAGGTGTAATGCTCTTACTCTTGGTCTGTTCTCTCTTCCTGTTACAGAGCCATGTAAGACAGAAAGGTCTGGGGGAGACAGGTCAATGCTCTATGCTCCCGGAATCTGATTTCAACGGACGTAAACAACACATGACTACTTACCAATATAGTGTCTATTGCATCACGTATGCATTAATGTGGGGTTTTCAGGAATAAGAGATAAGTATTCATAGTTACCTTTTGAGTTCAGATGTCATCTTATTTAACTCGCCTATACTGAACCCAATCCAATGGTACTGACTTGTGTAATATGTTTTTGACAACACAAAGTTAACATCCTTTTCAGTAAGGAGCCCAAAGTAAAATTTTATTAAGTGGAATAGCATGACTTCAGCAGGACTGCCATCCGTAACCAGTCAGATAATGTGGAGGCTTTCCTTTTAAAAACTGAGATATAGCTTTCACAGACAGGAAACTACTCATCCTCTCTCTCACAATTTTATGGTGAAAAGTCACCATTGAAATAAATAATCATCAGAGTAGCAACAAAAGGATGAACTGGGTCACTGCTGTTTCCCATTGTCTGACCTCGCCATAATTTGGTTTTTGCTTGGATTTTTCCACTCCAACTTTCAGAGTTTAAAGCACACAGGAAGTACACACACACACACACACACACACACACACACACACACACACACACACACAATGTAGAGTAAATGACTTCTTTGTTGTTAAAGCAAACATACTATTATGAGTGTAGTAAATAATAGATATAAATAAGAACTTATTCAGTGAACAAGAAAAACAGAAACAGAACAAAACAAAATGAAAGCCAGCCATGTGAGCAGCTCACTCCTAAAGGAAACAGTGGCATCTCTGAGCTCCTGAGTTCTCTTTTTATCTCACTGTTGCATGAACACCCTGTTCATTAGCCAACCATTACAGTAGTCCTCTAAGGTAAATGGAAATGATAACCTACATGTGGCAGGTGGCAGACTGAACATGGGCATTTAGAAATTCTTCTAGTTACCAGGAAGCCAAGGGAAATATTGATAGGCTTCTGCTTTTACATGGCTATGTAGTAAAGCTAAGCTTGCTCCCCCAAGTCATTGCTGGACCACATCCTGGGTCCATTCGTGGGTGCAGAGAGAAGACAGGCGACCCAAGCTACCTTTCCTATTCCCTAAGAAAAAGACTTCATACATTGTTAAGCTTTGTCTATTTTGAGGTTCCCTTGTCAGTCGGTAGATAAATTAGTCAATTTAAGGAGATTGAGAATAAAGAAGAGATTAATAGAGCAACTATCTGTCTTCTAGGCTTGGCACAGCCAATGTAGTCATGACTTCAAGGCAGCCATGACCTATCAGCTATGGACCTAGACAAGACTATGCCCATCAACAGTCAATTACAGATTATGGAGGGGCCTTCAGGATTCAATCCCTCCCTGATGGACTATTGTGGGAAAGGGCAATTCCTGTCTTCAGTTGAGTACTCCGGAAGAGCCCACCAGGTTCCAGGGAAGAGTTCCAAGGTCATGTTCACACGCCCTGGTGAAACTCGGTGGGCCTCAAAAGCAACAACAGCTCATGAATGTGGAAATAGACTTTGTGGGAAGTGGGTGGTAATAGAATGGGGAGGAACATTAAACAGGCTATGTTATAATCATCGGAATGCACATTATACATCCATGAAACTGTCAAAGCCCAAATTCAATCAATGCTGGGTTTTTGTGTGTTTGTTAGGGCAAGTGTGATGAGCATTTTCTATATTAAGAAGATCTAAGACGTTTCCATTCATTCGTCTTGGGAAAAATTAAAATTCAGTTCATATACTCATCTGCAAATCCCTGTTCTTAATCTGCATAAAAACGACTGGCACCAAAGGATGGTTTATTAACATAAACATTTTGATAAGCATGAGGCTGGAGGCATTATTCTCAGCCCAGGAAAATCTGAGTGGACTCCTCAAACATGCAAACAGGCAAGTGAACAAAGCCACCGTCACCTCAAGCCCTATGCTGTACGCTGCCGCAGCTCTTACCTCAGGGCCTTGGCATTCCACATTCCTTTTTGCATTAGTTTTAGTGCCTTTTCTGCTTCCTAAAATTGTCACTTGGAAAAAACCAGGTATAGTATAGCAGTGTAAGCCTGTAATCCCAGTGCTTGGGAGATGGAGAAAAGGACCACAGTTTAAGGTTATCCTCAGCTACAAAGCAAATTTAAGGATAGCTTGCTGCTAAACCTGATGACCTAAATTCAATCCTCAGAACCCACGGGTGGAAGAAAAAAAACCAACCCCTGCAAGGTCTGGTTGTCCTCTGACCTTTGAGCTTTTCTTTTTTTCTCTTCTCTATCCCAGCAACTTGGACTCTAAAAGCATTAGATGGAGTGTGGTAAAGCAACATGTGGACCTATTAGAGAGAGCTGTAGTGGTACAGGACTGGTGTTGAGCCTTAGTGGAATGAGGGGGTGTCTACATAGGAGGGCTTCTCAGTGTTGGGGTCAACACTGGAACGGAGTAGGACAGTGTTCTTGCAGGGCAGCCTGGCTCGAAATGTCAGGATCCAAGTGGGCTGAGGAAGCACCCCCACAAAGGGTGTCCAGGAGTGAAGCATCATTGTCCTGGCAGAGTGGGAGGATGCCCTCCAATGTGTCAGAGGCCGGCTGCCTATACAGAGGAGAATAACTGGATAAGCCACGTATTAAGGAGAATAAAAGGCAAGTGTCCACCTATTATAGACAGAAATTGAAAGTATTAAAACAGATAAGGAATGAATTGGAACCGGTGGTAGGCAGGTAAATATCAATATGTTTGTATAGATAAAAGAAATGTGTATGTGCACATACATTGATCCCGGGGGAGGTAGAATTATAGAATTCCAAAGTTGTCCACATTTCTGAAAACTGTAAATATAGGAGAATGGCAAGAATCATCAATGACCTCGAAATTAGGCATAGGTGGGCCAGGGTTATCCAGATGGCCCTAATATCATCACAAAGGCCTTAGTGAGTCAAGAGACAAGGACAGAGGGTGGTTTGACAGTGCTAGGCAGCCAGCTCTAGAAATAGAGGAAGGGGACTGAATTATACTAATATTTCATGTAGTGAAATATTAGAGGAAAGCTACTTTATAAGGAAAATGGGCTTATTTAACTTATGCTTCTGAAGGAGCAAAGTCAAAGGGCCTCATCAACTGATAGCCTTCTTGCTGGCAGGTTACAAAGATGTTACTTCTTCTATGGCTGTTTAATTATATCTATATCTATATCTATATCTATATCTATATCTATATCTATATCTATATCTATATCTATATCTATATCTATATCTATATCTACTATATTTATCTGTATCTGATCTGTCACTTTAATGAAAGGAGGCCCTGAGTTTGTGGCAGGAGCTGACCAAGAATGGTAAAGAGAGGAAACATTTTTTTAAAGCAGCACAGTGTTCTTGCTTCATTTAGCACCTGATTAAAATGTCCAAGTGCATTCATGAAATGCCAAGACGAGCTGAATATAATGTATTAGAATTTTTGTTTTATGATCAGTTTCTTCCTAGGGTTCTTTGTTAGGAAAAAAAATGGACCTGTTTTGTGCCACCTCCAATGTTCCCCATGGTACACAGACTTCCTACATCCTGCCCCAGGGTCTAGCACAGTGAGTACCGTGACCAAAGAACACTCATTTCTCCACAGTTTGCCAAATCTAGCCCAGGTCTTACAGCCTGTGGCCCAACCTTGTCTGACCACCATGTCTGCTCTCACCTAAACTCAAGGTTTCAACCAGGACTCACTATACCTACAACCATCCATAGGTCTCTGCTAGGCCACTTCTACCACCCAATTTAATACACAGATTTCCTACATCCTCCTCTGGGGTCTAGCCTGGTGAACACCCCAGAGCTCCCTATCCACATTCTTTCTACAACTTACCAGATTTAGCCTGGGTCCCACAGCCTAGTCTGTCCCTCCCTACCCTCATTGCAAAGGAGGGCTAGCCTGTCCAGTAGCCTCCCTGACTAATATCCCTACTGCAGAACTCTCCCACATTACATCCAACCTTTCTACTCTGACACCCACACTCCAGGCTTTGAACACAAATCCCCTCTAACCACCTAACTCAGCACACCCCGCATCTTCTCTTCTAAAAACTCAGAACCAACAAAGTCCACATTCACAGATCTCAAGAATGCAACAATATGAAAGGCCAAACCAGTAACTTCTTCCCAGTCCTGTAGAAATGCTTGCCAACGAGAATTACCTAGATGAACTCCAGAACACAGAAGTTAAAAGAACAATCATAAACCTCTTCAAAGAATGCAAGGAACTTAAAGAAGAAGCAAACAAACAACTCCTGAAATCAAGGAGAAAGAGCTTCAGGAGACTGAAGGCCTGCCTGAATGTCGCCCAAGAAAACACAAACGTAAGGCTGGTGGAAATAACAAACATGATCCAGACTTGAGAATTAATCAAGAGGCAGAAACACTGATGAGGACTCAAGCTAAAATGAAGTCAATGACAGACCAAATCTCCAACCAGATCATGAGGAAAAAGTTCCCCAAACTAAGGAAAAACACACCCATCCATACAAGAGACACACACAACATGGACTAGACCAGATCAGAAAAGAAAATCTCCACAGTGTTTCATAGTTAAAACACTAAGCATACATTAAAAAGAAAGTGTATTGAAAGCTTCCAGAGAGGGAGAAAATGGAAGGGAGAAATGCTATAATTAGCATTATATATAATATTTATATGTGCATGTATTTACATATACATACATTATAATGTGTGTTGTATAAATGTATATTATATGTATGTGGTTATATTATTTTATAATTACGTTGTATATGGGGACAGAAACAGGAGTGATCCGGTGAGGGGGAAGATGAGATGAAAGGACAGAATGCAGGGAGAAATGGTTGGAATTGGGGGCTTTGGCGGAAGGCCACTTGGAAACCTAGTGCAGTGGAATCTTCCTGGAATCTATGAAGGTGATCTTTGTGAGGACTCCTAATAATGAGGTACACAGAGTCTCATCTGCCCATCTCTTGTAGCCAGGCAAGGCTTCCAGTGGTGGGACTGAGTTGAATTCAGTTGAGTTGCTAGTCAACAGGTCCAGTATAGATCTACAAACAACCCGGGCTGATGCTAGGGCAGAGGGTTGCTTTCCTCAAACTGAAAATGGAGCCCTGTTGACAAGGAGAACATCTGCACAGCTCACTGAATGTGGGTAAGTTGAGCAGATGCCTACTTGGAGTCCTCACCTCTGCATTCTAGTCTCTTTGGTACGGGAAGCTTCTTTGCAGGATACCAACAGAGAAACATGGACGCAAACCCAGCCACAAAACCTTTGACCAACAATCTGCTCTGCCTACAAGATGCAGAACTCGTGGGAGTGGCCAATGTCTGATTTAACTTGAGGCCCACTCCACAAGAGGTATCCCTGCCTAACACTGCTTGGATGGCCAGGAACTGGAGACTGGATAGCCCAGAATCCTAGAATTGAACCAAACATAACTGGTCTTAAAACAAATCAATGAAATTATTACTATAATTCATATTATATCCAGTCATCATCAGCAGATGATGAATAGATGTGGAAATCTACAGCCAGTTATGCGGACAGAAAATCTAAATCAGAGGTTTCCATCAGATCCCTCCTCTTGGAGCTCAGGCAATCCTGCAGAAGAGAAGAAAGAAAGTTTATGGACTCAGAGGGGATGGAGGACACAGGAGAACATGGCCCACTGAATCAACTAATCAGAGTGCATATGGACTCACAGAGACTGAGGTAGCAAGCGTGGAGCCTACATGGGTCTTCACCAAGGTCTCTGTATATATGTTCTGGCTGTTAGATTGGCATTTTTCGTGGACTCCTAACTGTGGGGGCGGGTGTGTCTCTGACTTTTTTTTACCTATTCCTGGGACTCTTTTTCTCATGTTGGGTGGCCTTGTCCATCTTCTGTGTGAGGGCTGTTGCCTTGTCTTGCTGCATTTTGTTCTGTCCTGTTTGGTTGTTGTCTCTTGGGGGCCTGCTATTTTCTCATAGGAAATGGAGGGGGGTGAATCTGGAAGGGAGTGAATGCTGGAGGGGGAGTTGGGAGTAGTGGAGGGAGGGGAAACTGTAATGAGATGAGTCATTTGGGAGAAGAATCCATCTTCAATAAAAATGTAAATCAGGGAAAACAGCTGCAAGAGAAGAAGGAAAGTGAAGAAAGAAATGTGATAATTATCTCAAATTTTAAAATTTAAAAAATTAACATTCTTTTAAAAAGAAAAGAGAAAATAAACCAACTTTTTCAAGACACTTAATCTGAAAGAATAAGATATATATAAGAATAAGAATGCCATCATTAAACCACTGAATCGAGAACGGGAAGGAATCTTAGATTGAAGGAATCTTAGAAAGGACTGAAAGAGCTTGAAGGGGCTCGAGACCCCTTATGAACAACAATGCCAACCAACCAGAGCTTCCAGGGACTAAGCCACTACCTAAAGACTATACACGGACTGACCCTGGGCTCCAACCTCATAGATAGCAATGAATAGCCTAGTAAGAGCACCAGTGGAAGGGGAAGCCCTTGGTCCTGCCAAGACTGAACCCCCAGTGAACGATTGTTGCGGGGAGGGCTGTAATAGGGGAAGATGGGGAGGGGAACACCCATAGAGAAGGGGAGAGGCAGGGGTTAGGGGGATGTTGACCCCGAAACTGGGAAGGGGAATAACAATCAAAATGTAAATAAGAAATACTCAAGTTGGGGAGGGAGAGCTAAACCTTCAGAGAGGCAGACACGCCTGCGAAACCAGAAGAGACTGCACTCTGCACACATTACTGATTCCAGAGGAAAACACCAAACTCCATCTGGAACCCTGGTGCACTGAGGCTCCTGGAAAGGGCGGCGCAGATCTTCCTGGTTGCTGTCGCCGCAGAGAGCCCGTGGGCAGCACCCCGAGAGCGAACTTGAGCCTCGGGACCACAGGTAAGACCAACTTATCTGCTGCAAGTGACCTGCCCAGGAAATCGGACACACAGAGGCAGAATTCCTAGGACCAGGCACATCCTGTGTTTACCGAAGT